>NC_061092.1:407047-478028 GCF_015104395.2 Macrobrachium nipponense | reverse complement strand
ATAATGGAGCCAAGCCAGAAAGATAGTTTTCTTTTAGACTGGCAAAGGTTTGAAAGAAAGGTGGGAAAGACTTCATGCTGAAGATAGGACATGGGGGTCTGGCTGGACAAAGGAGGCTGTCTTCAACACAGGAAGGTGATGAGGCAGACGTAGCAAAAGGAAATTCAGACAGAATTGAAGAAGCCTAAAGATTGGGGAGAGAGCTCATTTAATGTTTAACCTTGTCAAGAAAAAGTGTGTTGCATAATGCAGATAATGATGAGGATGAAAGAATGACAGACTGTAGTTTATCCAAGTTTTATAAGAAAATTTATACATATATAAAAATTAATTTTATTTTGTATTCCAGAAAATTTATATATAATTTTTTTTTTGTATTCCAGAAACTTCATGCACTCAGGTCAGATGTTGTAAAACTTTTAGAGCAAGGTTTATACAGATCAGCTATAAGAAAACTGTGGGGTACCAGTAAAAAGTTCAGAACAAGTCTTCTTTCTTTCCTGACGAATCTCATTAAGAAGGAAACCAAAAGTAAGTAGGATTTGGTTTGAAAAGGACAAACTTTTATATGCATGTGTAAGAGATGAAATGGAGATGGATCTGAAATTGATGAGAGCTTGCTTAACCCTTAAATGCCGACTGGACGTATTTTACATCAACATTTTTTGTCTCTCAGGTGCCGACTGGACGTAATTTACGTCGACATACAAAAGTTTTTTTAAAAATTCGCGGAAAAATACTTTTAGGCCTACCAGCCGAAAACCCTTGAATCACGCGCCTTGGGGGATGATGGGAGTTCACGGATCAAGGTGTTGTTTTGTTTACAATCATTACGCAGGCGCGCAAGCGCGAATTTCTTTCTTGCCGCACTAAAAAGTATCTGTGACACATCTCGGAAATTATTTCGTCACTTTGACATAATTTTTGTACCATTTTAAATTAGCCATTACATGGAGTATTATACTATATGAAAATGTGCGCATTTTTATGTAGAATACAACAAAAAAATACTCATGATTGTAGCTTTTATCAGTTTTGAGATATATTCATATAAATAACGATAAGTGCCAAAATTTCAGCCTTCGGTCAACTTTGACTCTACCGAAATGGTCGAAAAACGCAATTGTAAGCTAAAACTCTTATATTTCATACAATCAACTTACCTGTCAGATATATACTTAGCTAAGACTCCGTCGTCCCCGACAGAAATTCAAATTTCGCGCCACTCGCTACAGGTAGGTCAGGTGATCTACCGCCCTGCCCTGGGTGGCAGGACTAGGAACCATTCCCGTTTTCTATCAGATTTTCTCTGTCGCCGTTGGTATCAACATTGTTGTTACTACCTCGTGACTAGAATTTGTTTTTCAAGGCAATTGATCTTCTTTCATCTGACTTTTTAGTGACGTACCTGGATCGTTGTTTTGGCATTCGTTACTGTGGACTGGATTTGGACTTGCTTTTGATTTTTCTACAGAATGTCTGATTCGAGTGTTAGTGTGAGAGTTTGTGTGAATGTAGGCTGCAAGGTGAGGATACCGAAGGCTTTGGTTGATCCTCACACTGTATGCCGTAAATGTAGAGGGTTTGAATGTTCTTTGGCTAACACCTGTCATGAGTGTGAAAGGTTGAGTGCTGAGGAATGGAAGACTCTAAATTCTTACTTGAAGAAGTTAGAGAGGGATAGAATTAGAAGGGCTGCATCTAAGGGTGTAGGTAGTACAAGGCCTATTGAGCCTTTTCCTGATTCTAACTCTTCTGTAAATCATGTATTTGATTCTCCCTCTTTATCAGGGCCCTCACAGGCTTTGCATTCAGATTCGGCTTCTGAGATCGCTGATCAGAAGGCTACACTTCAAAGGATGAAATCCAAAATGGCTGCCCTGAAACGTAAGGATAGTGAAAGTGACGTGTTAAGTGAAATGAGTGCCCCCAGTGTTGTGGAGGGGGCGTCTGACCGTCTCTGCGACGCTCCCAGGCCTAGACCTCTTCCAAGCTCCCAAGCCCAGAGGAGAAGGAAAGTCGAAAGCCTTACGGAGGTTGTGGAGAATCCCCACCGGTCAGGCGTCCCTTTAGCAGGCTCTGTAGTGCAACAGACTGCTCAGGACCGCTTTAGAAAAAGCGTCCTCCGAGAGTGTTTCTCGTCGTCCGGTTCTCCTTCACCTAAACGAGTGTGGAAGGATTCGGACCTTTCCAGGCCCCTGAAAAGGCACTGGAAAGAGCCTTTGTTTGACTCGAGCCCCGAACGCTTCTCTGATGAAGCTCCCTCCTCGATCAAGAAGGCGAAGGTTGTTTTGACGTCTCCCTGTTCCGACAGAGCTGGTCAAACTCCTTCAAGGTCTCCCTCTCCTCCTATTGAAGAGGACGCTGGAGAGGCTTCCAAGAGGATCCTTTTAGCTGTTCAAGAGCAGTTAGCCTTGTTGGTTGGAGTCCTTTCGAAAGATCCTCCTCGTAAGAAAGACGTTAGACTTCCTGTCAAAAAGTCTCGTCTTCTTTCTCCTGCCAGGCGCGAGGCGCCAGCCAGACGTGAGGCGTCAACCAGGCGTGAGATGCCTACCGAGCGTGAGACTTCTTTCAGGCACGAGACGTCAGCCAGGCGTGAAGCGCCAGCCAAGCGCGAGGATCCTTATTACAGCGAAGCGTCTGCCAGGCACGCCAGATTCCAACAAGGCGCGAAGCGTCAGCCAGGCGCGAGGCGCCAGTTAAGAACGAGGTGCCAGCCAGGCGCGAGACGCCAGCTTTGTTACAGAGGGGCTCTGTACATACTCATAGTCCCTCTCCGGTTAGGAGTTTGTCTCCCGCAGAGAGAGATGTTTGGGAAGACCCCCCAGACTTTAAGGCGGATTCTCCTTCTGATCCTTTTGTTGACGAGGATTCAGAAGATGAAGCTCGTGGTAGAGAAGGACTTTCAAACTACAAAGTATTGACAGCCCTTCTTCTTCAGGAATATGGAGATTCCTTAACTCCTGCCGCTCCTCCTTCTCCGCGCTCTCTCTTTTCAAGTTCCAAGGCGCCAAAGTCTTCGTCTTTTCTGAAAATGAGACCGACCATCTCTATGAAGAGAGCTCTTCAGTCTCTAGATAACTGGATGAAGACGAAGAAGGATCTGGTCAGAACTGTCTTCTGTATGCCCCCTGCTAGACTTACAGGCAGAAGGGGTATTTGGTACCAGACAGGGGAGAATATGGGACACACTCTCCTGGCTTCTGCGGAAGCGGACTTTTCTAGTCTGGTAGACGCATCAAGAAGGCATGGCCTGAACTCGGCTCGTGTGACTTGGGGTCTTTCTGAGCTTGATCATCTCCTCAAGGGGACTCTTCCATGTATTGGAAGTATTCAATTTCCTGGATTGGTCCCTTTGGGTGATGGCCAAGAAGGCCCATGACTCGGAGGGCCTCGATCCTGAAGTTCTCCTCTGTATCTTGTCGTGCATAGACAAGGCGGTACAGGATGGCTCAGGGGAAGTCTCCTCTCTCTTTGGAGCGGGACTCTTGAAGAAGAGGGCTGTTTTCAGCGCCTTTCTTACCAAGTCTGTTTCTCACTCACAAAGAGCAGCCTTGATGTTTGCACCCATGTCTGACTTTTTGTTCCCTTTTCAGTTGGTGAGGGACATTTCCCGTTCATTAACTGAGAAGGCGATCCAGGACCTTCTCCTTCAGTCTTCCAGGAAGAAGAGGCCTGTGGTAGTGGGAGAGAAGAAAGGGGCGAGTATGTCTCTTCAGCCCTTTCGAGGAGGCCCTCCCTCCAGAGCTCCCTCAAAAAGGAAAGCTCCTGAGAGGAGAGGTAGATCTTCCTTCCGTCCCTTTAAAAGGGGGAAGTGATATAAGCAGCCTCCAAACACCAGTAGGCGCCAGGCTTCTCAGGTTTGCGGATGCCTGGGCATTCATCGATGCAGACGCTTGGTCGATGTCTGTGATAAAGAAGGGATATTGCATCCCCTTCCAGGACAGTCCTCCCCTGACTTCAACTCCGCGGGAACTGTCCACCAAATACAAGGACCCTGTTCTGAGGGATACTCTTCGGCTAATGGTGGATCAGATGTGGGACGAGAGCGATAGAGCTAGTGCTGGATCAAAACTCCGGGGTTTTACAATCGCCTTTTCCTGGTTGCAAAGGCCTCGGGGGGCTGGAGACCAGTTCTAGACGTCAGCGCTCTGAACAAATTTGTACAGAAAGAGAAGTTCGCCATGGAAACTTCTGCGTCAGTCCTTGCGGCTCTTCGCCAAGGGGATTGGATGGTTTCCCTGGATCTCCAGGATGCCTATTTTCACGTCCCGATTCATCCTTCGTTGAAGAAGTACCTCCGTTTCATGACAGGGGGAAGGATCTACCAGTTCAGGGCCTTGTGTTTCGGCCTGTCCACAGCTCCTCAGGTCTTCACAAGCCTGATGAAGAATGTGGCGAGATAGCTTCACCTGAAGGGTGTCAATATCTCTGTATCTAAACGACTGGCTCATCAGAGCCAGATCAGAGAGACAGTGTTTGGAGGACCTTGCTTTGACCCTAAACCTGATCAACTCGTTGGGATTACTCGTAAACCTCGAGAAGTCGCAGCTGATCCCCAGCCAGAACGTGGTCTATCTGGGGATTCAGATGGATTCTCCGGGTTTTCGAGTATTTCCTTCTCAAGAGAGACTCGTGAGAGGCTTAGAGAAAGTCTCTCTCTTCTTAGGGAAAGAACGTACTTCGGCGAGGGAATGGTTGAGCCTTCTAGGGACCCTTTCCTCGCTCGAACAGTTCTTTCCTCTAGGAAGACTTCATCTTCGTCCTCTTCAGTTCTTCCTCAAGAGATCATGGAACATGAAGACAGGACTTCTCTCGGACAGTTTCCCATTCCAGTGGAGATGAGACAACACTTGGAACGGTGGTTGCCCCCATTAAAGGAGAACAAGGGAATTTCCCTGGAGATTCGGAACCCAAGCCTTGTATTGTTTTCCGACGCGTCGGAGAAAGGTTGGGGAGCAACCTTAGGAACGAGAGAAGTGTCAGGCACCTGGAGTGCAGTTCAGGTGTCCTGGCACATAAATTGCAAAGAACTTTTAGCCGTACACCTGGCTCTAAAGAACTTCGAACCTTTAGTGACAAACAGTGTAGTCCAAATAAACGCAGACAACACCACCGCCCTTGCCTACATTCGGAAGCAAGGAGGGGGACACTCGTTTTTCCTGTACGAGCTCGCAAGAGATCTACTACTTTGGGCCTCCCAAAGGAACATCTCCCTCCTGACGAGGTTTGTTCAGGGAGTAAGGAACGTGAGGGCAGACAGGCTGAGCAGGAGGAGCCAGGTCCTTCACATAGAATGGACCCTCCACTCAGAAGTTTGTCAGAGTCTCTGGTCTCTATGGGGGACTCCTCATGTGGACCTGTTTGCCACATTCCTCTCCAAAAGACTGGAAGTCTTTTGCTCAGTGGTAGAAGACCCCAGAGCTCTAGCAGTCGACGCCTTCCTTCTAGACTGGTCCCATGTAGATGTCTACGCATTTCCCCCATTCAAGATTCTGGGGCAAGTGCTAAAGAAGTTTATGGCTTCAAAGGGGACGAAAATGACCCTGATAGCCCCCTTTTGGCCGGCACAAGATTGGTTCACAGAGGTAGTGGAAGATTGGTTCACAGAGGTAGTGGAGTGGACAGTAGACTTCCCCAGGTCCCTTCCAAGAAGGATGGGTCTTCTCAGACAACCACACTTCGAGAGGTATCATCAAAACCTCCCCGCTCTTGCTCTGACTGCCTTTCGACTATCGAAAGACTTGTCAGAGTGAGAGGTTTTTCTCGCAAGGCTGCAAGCGCGATCGCTAGAGCCCGCAGAGCTTCCACTATGCGAGTTTATCAATCTAAGTGGGAGGTTTTTAGAAGATGGTGTAAGTCGAAGAAGTTGTCCTCCTCCAGTACCTCTGTGACCGAAATCGCTGATTTCTTGTTGTTACTTAGAGAGGACTCACATCTTTCTGTATCTACCATAAAGGGATACAGGAGTATGCTCTCGGCCGTCTTCAGAAATAGAGGCCTAGAGCTTGCAGATAATAAGGATCTACACGATCTTGTAAAATCCTTTGAGACTTCAAAGTCTAAGGATCCAGCGAGGATCCTCCTAGCTGGAACCTCGATGTAGTCCTGAAGTTCCTGTCCTCTGAAAGGTTCGAACCTCCTCATCAGGCCTCGTTTCGAGATTTAACAAGAAAGTGTTTGTTTCTCTTGTCACCGGCGACAGCCAAGAGAGTTAGTGAGCTGCACGCCCTAGATGATAAAGTGGGATTCAGAAGAGACTCAGCCATCTGTTCGTTCAAAGCACTGTTTCTGGCAAAGAGCGAAAATCCTTCGAATCCCTGGTCCAAGAACTTCGAAGTTAAAGGCTTATCGAGTCTTGTCGGTAGAGAAGCTGAAAGGTCTCTTTGCCCTGTAAGAGCGCTAAAATTCTACCTACAGAGGAAGAAACAGATGGGAGGTTCTAGACAAGGTCTTTGGTGCTCTGTTAAAGATCCTACAAGACCTATGTCCAAGAATGCTTTAGCCTTCTTTGTAAGGAACGTCATTACAGACGCACACAAGATCTGTAATGATGACTCTTTTAGACTCTTGAGAGTGAGAGCACATGAGGTTAGAGCAGTAGCGACGTCTCTCTCTTTTCACAGAAATATGTCGCTAAAGAATATCTTGGAAGCGACATATTGGAGGTGCAACTCAGTGTTTGCATCTCACTACTTGAAAGACGTTCGTGTGACCTATGAGAAATGTTTTTTTCTGGGTCCTTTTGTGTCTGCGGATACGATCCTGGGTATGGGAGCTAGCAACGATCCTTAATTTTTATACATGCAACTTACCCGGCAGATATATACTTAGCTATTGACTCCGTCGTCCCGACAGAATTCAAAACTCGCGGCACACACTACAGGTAGGTCAGGTGATCTACCATTCCCGCCGCTGGGTGGCGGTATCCGGAACCATTCCCGTTTTCTGACAGATTTTCACTGTCGCCGGGAACGACAACAACTGTTGTGGTTCCCTCCTGCATGGAATTCTGCTCGTTTGCCGAGAATTGTTGGATTGATTTTGGTGAAGTACTCTGTTTTTTCTCTGGCTTGGCATACGCTTGTTGTGGACTGTTTTAGGATTGGTTTAGGTATTTTCTCTCACGATGGCTGACGATAAGGTAACACCTAAGTTTAGGGTGTGTGCAAGGGACGAATGTTGAACTAGACTTCTGAAAGCAGAGATAGATCCCCATACAATTTGTATTAAATGTAGAGGTTCTGAGTGTTCTTTTGATAAGACTTGCACTGAATGGGAGGGACTGACAGAACAAGGATGGAAGGATTTGTCTTCTTATATCAAGAAAAGAGAGAAAGATAGAGCTAGGAAAGCTTCTGCAAGAAGCTCGAGTAGATCTTGTTCATTTGAACCCAAGTTAGAAACTAACAAGGTAGATGATAACGTTTCTCCCATAACCTCAGCCCGTTCTCCCTGTGTTGAATCTAAGGATTCGTTTTCAGAGATGGAAATCATGAGATCCTCGATCAGGGAGCTTCAGGAACAGCTAAAAGCTATGGAGGCGAAAGGTAAGTGTCAGTGAGTGCAGTGACCCCAGTGCAGTGGAGGGGGCGTTTGATCGGCTCCGCATTGCTCCTAGGCCTAGACCTCTTTCAAACTCCCAGGACCAGGGGAGGAGGAATGTCAAAAGCTGCAGGGAGTATGTGGAGCATCCCCAATGATCAGGCGTCCCTTCGGCAGATCCTGAAGTAGCGACCCAGGCTGCCCTGGATAGCCGTAGAAAAGGCATCCTGGAAGAGTGCTTTTCTGCTTCGGACTCCTCCTTGTCTAGGCGTGGATGGAGCTCTGCCTCAAAGTCTCGTCCTTTGAAGAGATCGTGGGTTTCGCCGAAAGGAGACGCTCTTGATTCAAGCCCCGAGCGCTTTCCTGAGGATTTTCCTTCTTGTAGTAAGAAGTCTAGAAGACCGTCTCCAGCTCCTCAAGATCCTACTAAGCTCTTCCTGCTTAACCTGCAGGAACAGTTATCCTCCCTGGTGGGCGCTCTCCATAAGGATTCGTCGCGAAGGAAAGACGCCTCCCTTCCAGTGAAGAGATCGAAGTTTTCATCTCCTAGTAAGCGCTCTTCTCCTTGTAGAGGAGACGTATCTCAGTCTAGCAGGCGCTCGTCTCCTGAGAGACCCTCTCGATCTCCCTTTAGGTGCTCCTCACCTCCGTACAAGAATGCTCCGCGCAGACAGCTCGAACCCCTTAGGAGCTCTTCTCTTCGCAGTAAAGTTCCCAGCAGTAGCCGCTCTCAGAGGAGACGCTCAGCTACTTTTTTACGAAGAGAACAGGAGTCGGACTCCTCTACTGAGGATCATGGCAGGCGTCAAGAGCCTATCAAGCGCCAGGATCTTGTCAGGCGCCGGGAGTTGAGTGAGCCCCAGGAGCCTTTAAGGCGTCAAGAGCACCTCAGGCGCCAGGAGACTAGTAGGCGCCAAGAACCTAGTAGGCGTCAAGAGCCTGCCAGGCGCCAGGAGTCGAGTGAGAGGCGTCAAGAGCTTTTCAGGAGCCAGGAGTCAAGCAGGTGCCAGGAGTCAAGCAAGCGCCAGGAGTCAAGCAGGCGCCAGGAGTCAAGCAGGCTTCAGGAGTCAAGCAGGCGCCAGGAACCTAGCAGGCGCTTAGGTTTGAATAGGACCCCTTCGCACTTTTTGAGCTCTTCAGAGAGTAGGAGCCCTTCGCCTTGTGAGAAACAGGTTACTGAGAAGAGATCTTCTACCTTTAGGAGCTCCCTCGCGCCTTGCAGTAGCAAGCATAGGTCGCATGGAAGGCGATCTCCTTCTTATGACAGAAGTCCCGCTACTTCTAAAAGCCGCTCCCCTTCGAAGGGCTCTCCTGCAGCCGGAGGGTTAGAGGAAGTCTCGGATGAGGAATTCCCAGTTGATGTAGTAGTCTCTGACTATAAAAGACTATCTTTGCTTTTGTTGAAGGAGTTTGGTGATACGCTTCAACCAGCTGATCCGCCCTCTCCAGGTTCTTTGCTTTCAAGTACGAAGTCTCCGAAAGCCTCCTCATTCGTGAAAATGCGTCCTACCTTAACCCTTAAACGCCGACTGGACGTATTTTACGTCGACATTTTTTGTCTCTCTGGTGCTGACTGGACGTATTTTACGTCGACATACAAAAGTTTTTTTAAAAATTTGCGGAAAAATACTTATAGGCCTACCAGCCTAAAACTTTTAAATCACGTGCCTTGGGGGATGCTGGGAGTTCACGGATCAAGGTGTTGTTTTGTTTACAATCGTTACGCAGGCGCGCAAGCGCGAATTTCTTTCTTATCGCACTAAAAAGTATCTGTGACACATCTCGGAAATTATTTCGTACTTTGACATAATTTTTGTACCATTGTAAATTAGCCGTTACATGAAGTATTATATATATGAAAATGTGCGCATTTTTATGTAAAATACAACAATAAAATACTCATGATTGTAGCTTTTATCAGTTTTGAGATATTTTCATATAAATAACGATAATTGCCAAAATTTCAACCTTCGGTCAACTTTTGACTCTACCGAAATGGTGGAAAAACGCAATTGTAAGCTAAAACTCTTATATTTTAGTAATATTCAATCATTTACCTTCATTTTGCAACTAATTGGAAGTCTCTAGCACAATATTCCGATTTATGGTGAATTTATGAAAAAACTTTTTCCTTACGTCCGCGCGGTAACTCTTCCAAAAAAAATCATACATGCGATTGTGGTAATGTTTGCACCATTTTAAAATTAGCCGTTATATAAAGTTTTATATATGGAAATGTTTGCAATTTCATGCACAATACAACTAAAAACAACCCATGGTTGTAGCTTTTTATCAGTTTTGAGATATTTTCATACAAATAACGATAATTGCCAAAATTTCAACCTTCTGGTCAACTTTGACTCTACCGAAATTGGTCGAAAAACGCAATTGTAAGCTAAAACGCTTATATTCTAGTAATATTCAAGCATTACTGTTTCATTTTGCAACAAATTGGAAGTCTCTAGCACATATTTCGATTTATGGGTGAATTTATGAAAAACATAACATTTTCTTTCTTTACGTCCGCGTGGTAACTCTTCCAAAAAAATCATACGTGCGATTGTGGTAATGTTTGCACCATTTTAAATTACCCGTTACATAAAGTTATTATATGATAAAATGTGCGCAATTTCATGTAGAATACAACAAAATATAATTGAAGGTTGTAGCTTTTCTCATTTTTGAAATATTTGCATATAAATCACGATAAATAGAAAAAAAACCACATTCGGTCAACTTTGACTTTACCGAAATGGTCGAAAAACGCAATTGTAAGCTAAAACTCTTACAGTCTAGTAATATTCAGTCATTTATCTTCATCTTGAAACAAATTCAAAGTCTCTAGCAAAATATTTAGATTTATGGTGAATGTTTAAAAAAAAATCTTTCCTTCTCTCCGCGCGCGGATTCTCCGCCACAAATCTCCGAAAATGCGTACGTACCATTCTCGGGAATATTTGCTCCGTTTTCATATTAGGCATTTCATAGAGTTTTATATGTGAAAATGTGTGCAATTTCATGTAGAATAAAACAAAGGGATTTTGACGTAGAAAAATCTATTTCTGGCGATTGGCTCGTGTCGCCAGCGAAATATCCTTTAATCTATTATTTCTAGGGTAAATGTACTAACACATACCAGAGAATAAATAAATAAAGAAAAGGTCAGTACAACTGACTCTCCTCACCCTCCCAAGAGGGTGTCGGTATGAACACTAATGGCGGAGTTGAGGGGACCACTACCCACGAGACCGAGTTGCCAACAGAAATCTCCCACTACAAAATCCCCACAAGAGGAGAGCCGACCCACAGAGTGGGAGCACAATACTACTACTCCATCCCATGCTGCCGACTGCTGCGCGTCTGGTGGCCATCCTGAAGTTAGCAGACAATCTTGAGCGATGGGATGGGTAGGGCGGGATTTCGCTGGCGACACGAGCCAATCGCCCAGAAATAGATTTTTCCTTACGTCAAAATCCCTTTTCTGGGCTCAGCTCGTGTCGCTGCGCGAAATCGTACCAGAGAAATAGCACAAGATTGTAAAGAAAAATCAACAAAACAAAAGGAGGTCTCAAATAAAAGGTAAAATAAAAGAAAAGAATATAATTGCTAATAAAGATACATATACACAATGATACAAAATTAGAAATATTGCTTAAATTAAACTTAATGCTAATAATATTTCTTAAATTAACGTAATTTGCATATATACAGGGCTTACATGGAATATATGTTTAAGAGTAGTATCTGTGTATCGATATGACCAAGAACTCTAAAGCAATTATGACATAACTTGAACAGAACAAACTTCAATAATAATAATATATGAAGGAATGTATATGACTTAATATACAAAACCCGTAATCATTGTAAATAAGATGTATCCCCTAGCATAAAAATAAGGGGATCACATCAAAGAGATCAATATATACAATCAATTGTGAGTGTCCCTAGCAAAAAAAAAAGAATAAGGGACCCCACCCACCATATCATCATAAAAGCAGCTAAGACACAAGGTAACCGTAGATGAACAAGGCAGGCATAGACGGACTGTTGGGTGAGACAGGTAGAAAGGAGGACTGGATCTTCTACTAAAGATTAGGCAGAATCGGGGGAAACTATGTTACCCGCCGCAACTGCTGAAAATTTCAGAGCTTCAAGGACTTTAAGTAATGACGTTTAAATACTGTCGGCGATTTCCATCCAGTATATTTTTTCAACTCATCGAAGTTCATATGTTGGAAATAGTTAATTGAGGTGGCTACTGCCCTGACATCATGTGCTTTTGGAAAAGAGTCAGGATGGCTTGTTTAATAAAGTACAGGATCTGCTGCCTGATGCCTTTAATAGATAAAGTACCACCTTTTTCTCTTAAAGAGAGGACCCGATGAGGATGAGGAGGTCCTAGACAGAAAGGCTCGTAAGGTCGATACTGGGCAAAGAGATATATCTTGTGGAAGGGGTACTACCTTCCATGGTTCCCACCTCATCAAAGGATCTTCATTCTTTGCTATAAAACTACGTTCCGGAGAAAGTAGTACTTCCCTGTGGGAAGAAATTGAATATGATCCGGGTCTCTGGATAATGCCGACAGTTTCTGAAATTCTAGCTCCTGAGGCCAAGCTTAATAAAAATATTTTTGTTTTTCTTAAGAGCATTATAAATGAACATGTGTCATTATCAGTTTCTGAAGCCAGCTTTAGAACATCATTTAAGAACCATGATACTGACATAGGCCTTACAGAAGGTCTAGTCTAGCACAAGCCTTGGGAATAAACGCAGAAGTAGGAGTCTGTCTGTCAAGTCTATGTTGAAACCAAATTGAAAATCTTTTTCAAGGCTGACTTGTTTGTCGTAATGGTGCTAGCTGCTAAGCCTTTTCAAATAAAGATCTGAAAAAGGATATAGCTGAATTGATTGTCATGATTCTAATATCTGATTCTCTCAGGAAGTTTGCTAACTTTTTGACAGCAGCATCATACTGTCTCAAAGTTGAATCTCTTTTATCGGATTCCAAGAAGAGAATGTTTTGAGGGTCAATATTCGCATCCCTTTTCGCTGCAAACTTCATGAAATCCATAAAGTTAGGGTTTTTAGAATTCCTGAGGAAGCGAACACAGTCTCGTTTGTACTGACTGGGAGAGCCTGGGACTGGGAATCCGAAGAGGGCGAAGACCCAGTTCCAGAATTAGAGGGTACCAATTGCTCTTCGGCCAGTCTGGGGCTACTAGAGCCACTTGATCCTTGAATGTCCTGAGTTTGTTCATACCTTCATGAGAAGATTCACTGGAGGAAAGACATAAATCTTCTCCCAGTTGTTCCAGTCTAGGGCCAGGGTCCGTCCGGGCATAGGCCAGAGGGTCCAGGTTGGGGGCCACATAACATGGGAGTTTGTGGTTTCGCTTGGGATGCGAAGAGATCCACTTGTAGGCCTGGAACTCTCTGAAGAATCCATTGGAACGAACTGTTGTCCCAGTGACCATTCCGACTCTAGAGGTACTGATCGGGATAGAGCATCTGCTATGACGTTTCTCACTCCAGCTATATGGGTGGAGGAGAGGTGCCAACTCGAACTTGTCCGCCAGGGAGAAGATGGCTACCATGACATGATTTAGATGACGTGATTTGGAGCCTCCCCTGTTTATACAATGTACTACACTGCGCTGTCCAAGACTAGCTTTATGTGGGAGTACTTTGGCGGACGTAACCTTTTTAGAGTCAAGAACACTGCCATTGCTTCCAGTACGTTATATGGAACTGACGGAACTGAGGTGACCAAGTTCCCTGAACTTTCTTGAACTGGGAATATCCTCCCCAAACCGCTTAATGAAGCGTCCGTGTGGATGGTAATCCCCGGAGGAGGAAACTGAAGGGGCACTGATATCGATAAGTTCTTGACTTTCGCCCACGGGCGAAGTCGATTCCGTAGAATCTGAGGGACTGAGGATAATTTGTCCCTGGACCTGACATTTGCTCGTGAGCGCCAGATTCTGGTTAGGTCTTTCAGTTTGGCTTTCATCAAGATGTTTGTCACTGATGCAAACTGGAGTGAACCCAGGATCCTTTCCTGAGTTCTTCTTGACGCAAGTTTGTGACTCAGAAATTGCTTTACTGACTTCGCTATTTCTTTCCTCTTGGCTGATGGAATCGACAGAGTATGGGAGGATAGATTCCATTGGATGCCCAGCCACTGAAAGTTTGACTCTGGAGTGAGTCTTGACTTGGTCCTGTTTATCTTGAAGCCTAGATATTCCAGGAACTGAATCACTTTCAGTGTAGCTATGTGGCATTCCTCGACTGTTGGAGCCCAGATCAACCAATCGTCGAGATAACGCTACTACCATAACCCCTTGCGATCTTAGTTGTTGAACTACTACTTCCGCCAACTTCGTGAACACCCTGGGTGCTACGTTGAGCCGAAAGGAACTACCTTGAAGGAGAATGTCTGGTCTCCTATCTTGAAGCCCAGATACGGACGGAAGTGTCTTGCAATAGGGATATGATAGTAAGCGTCTGTAAGATCGATAGAGGTGGTGACGGCCCCACGGGGAAGTAAGGTCCGTACCTGCGAGATCGTGAGCATCTTGAACTTGTCGCAGCGGAATGGCTAAGTTTAAGCGGGACAAGTCTAAGATTACCCCCTTCTTTTTTGTGAGCCTTTCTTGGGAACGCTGAACAAGCGTCCTTGAAATTTTAAAATTTTAATCTGTTGACTCTCGCTATAGCTCCTTTCTGAAGGAGGTCCTCCGCATACTCTGTCAATTCTTTGGATGGAAGTTGGCGGAAAGGTCTGGATGGGGGCGGGTCCGCTACCCAACTCCAACCCAAGCCTTTTGACACAATGCTCTGCGCCCACTGCTGAAATTCCACCGGTGGCGGAAGTGAAACAGCCTCCCTCCTACCTGAAAGTCCTCATTGATGTTGGTAGCCTCCTCGGCCTCCCCTGAAATGCTTTCCTCTATTAAAGGACTCTGCCGATCCTCTTCCACGAAAGGATCGCTTACCTCTGCCTCCCTTACCCGAGCGGTCATACTTCTGGGAAGCCTGACCCTCGAAGACTTGATTGAAGGCTGGAGAGAGAGCGTAAGAGGTGGAGGGTTGAGGCTGGGGGGAAATGACATAAATTGGCTGCGACTGAGCCTTGGAGGTAGAAGGTTGGGCTGCTTGCACCAACGGGACAGCTGGAACCGGCTGAGTAAAGCGTGGTTGTTTCTTCTGGTAAGGCTGGAAACGTCTGGGTTTCCTTGAGCCTTACCCTTGACCACTTGATCTTGGCGTCTCTTGGCCGTAAGACCCCAACGATCTTTAAGGCTTTGGTTTAGTCTCGTAGCCTCTGCCTGGACCTCCTTCACCATCGCCTCTGGGAAGAGGTCTGCTCCCCAGATGTTCGATGCAAGCAACTTATTCGGTTCATGCCGAATCGTTGCTTCTTGGAGGACATGTTTTCTACAGTTTGTTCTGGCCGTGGCGAACTCAAACATATCAGACTGCACCGTTTGAGTCAGAGACTTGGTGAGAAGCTTAAAAAGTGGCTCCGAACCATAGGAAATGGTAGCCACCTCGGTCATGGCCATGGTATTGATAGACCTGGCTAACTTAGATTTGGCATCAAATTCTGCTGAATGAGGCTATCTGGAAGCCTAGGCAGCTTCTCACCAAAACTGCTCCATAGCACAGTCTGGTTTGAGTTTGCCCGCGAAAAGGTGTTGGGCAGATCTTCCCACAACTCACGGCTGAGGGAAGTAAAGGAGACGTAGGGTCCGCTTCTTTCAGCTGAGGCATCGAATCCCCCTTCTGAGCTGCTGGAATGGTGGTCGTAGCGATCTTTGTCAAGAAAGGAAGCGGGGTATTCTCTTCCATTGTAAAGATCGTAAAAGGACTCTTAAATGGTTGTATCTTCGTGTTGGAACAATCCATGTCCTCTAGACACCTGAGCCATTCTCTCTGAGCCTGGTCTCGTGAATAGAGGACTGTCTCTTTCGGTACCTTATCGTCTCGAGTCATGGCCGAGGCGGTGTGAGCCTGGCGTAGCCGATGAACGGAGGCTGAAGGTCTTCCGGGTAGAACTCGAAGTCTTCAATCCTCCGAGTTCCACATTCCGGGATAGAGATAAGCCGTCTTGGAAGGGGGCGTATGACGCTACTCTCCACGGATTGTTCATAGAGAACGGAGGTAGAGAGTCATACGGAGGCAATTGCGCTCCCCCTGTGCTGAAAGGTGGGGGAGAAGCTAGTGGAGCTTGGCTCAGTCCGGCTATAATGTTGTCCTGAGAGTTGATCCTATCAGACAACCGGGAGAACATCTGTTCCATACTGGTTTTCAGAGAACCAACCAGATCGCCCACTTGTTGCAATAGACCAGCATTGGAATCCAAAGCCGGAGCTGCTGCGGAGGTGGACGGGTGGCTCTGAACCGGAACCAAAGGTAGTGGAAACTGTTGACTCCGCTGGAGTGTGTGATCTCTCCCTGGAGGATCTACTCCTAGAGGATTTAGAGCCGGACCCAGAAGCTTTAGACTCTCGCTCCGGGATTTCTAGCCGGAGACTTACGAGATGAAGATGACGCCGACGCCGTCTTTTTAGACGACGACGACGACTTAGTCAAGGTTTTTACTGCTTGACCTTTGACCTTGGGTCTAACGGAAGCATCAGGAGAAGTATACAATTCTGTACCTGTAAAGCCTTGGAAGGATGGAGAGGTTGCAGGGGTAGAAGATCCAGTGGCACCCAAGGGCATTCCTTGGGCGTCCAACGTACCTACCTCGACCAATAGGTCGTCTACACCTACCATGGGTTCGATTATAAGATCCAATGTCGCGACTTCCGAGGAGATGTCCTGGCCTGGATCCGTCAACGAGGCAGCGAGCTGTTGCTGAATGAAAGCGATAGTCGGGGCCGCCTCTGCTGGGTCGACGTAGCCCGTTGGCTTGCCTCCGGGGAAGATCAGTACCGCCAACTTCTTCTCAAGAATGTAGGGCATACCCTTGGCGGCGTTCTTCCCAAAACCGCCGACCCAGGCCCGCAGGGTTGCCAGTGCGGTATCCTTCACGGCCGGAGCCTGGAAGAGAGGGTATTTATTAGATTTTAAGATTAAACTTAAAACTAAAACTAAATTAAAAAAGCTTAACTTAAAAAATTATAGGGGATGCAAAAACCCCTTGTATTTTTATCTTAAGTTAAGAAAGATTGAATTTAGAAAACTTAAGAACTATAACAAATTGGGGACTGGCTAACGGAGTTGGAATACTTACCCCGTCTAAAAGCTGGCTCACCAGATCATAACAGATGGTGCATGTCTCGTGATACCAGACCTGGAGGTCCCCGTGCGGAGTCGCGCATGGAGCATGTTGGACCGGCAAACTTCATGTCCACAGGGATCTTGAAGTTGTGGCGGGCGCATCCCGGATGCTCACAGTTGGTGTGGTGTAAGTGAAAAGACACATGAGTATCTTAAAGGCTATCACTTACAGGCTAAAGGACAGAAGAAGAAACTCCGTTGCATGCCAGAGCTGCGGAAAAATTTGGGCATAACCCCCTCCCTTAACGCCTGAATAGGCTATAACCGGAGAGATCCGGTGAGGCAGATAAGGGAGGGGGGGATGGTTTAAGGTAGCTTAAGATAAACTTACTAGTTTAACATAACAGAATCTTAAACCTATAAAATTCGAACGTACCGGACTAAGTCCAGTGCGTGGCGGAGCGTGTCGCGACCACTCCAGCGCGACGGAGGGGAAGTTAGTAGAGACCAACCTGTATGCCTCGGTCACCAACCCTGCGGGGCGGGTGGTGGACTAGCACCTTTCCTACCTTGGATGCCGGGGCTCCGGTAGAAAAGGAGCCCCAGATAAGTGGGGAAAGGGGCGGGAGGAAACCAAGGGCTGAGAGGGAAACACACAGACTCGCGCTAGCAACGGAGCGACGAGTAGCGACGGAGGGGGGAAATCCCAGCCCGGCCAGTACCACCCTTACCACCGGCCGGACCGAGAAGCTGGAGAGGTCAACGAGTCCAGTCTGGGTCTGTCCCGTCCCTCTACTCCCTCCGCCTCTGGGGGGAGAGGGAGGCAGGCTCGGGTATGCGGAGCTTGGAGGCGTGGGCGCAGACCAACCCTCCCCCCGACTCTATGGAAGAGCGGGAGGGGGAAGAAGATGACTGGACAGGCGTTCTGGCTTGCTCCGTGATCACGTAGTGACCACGGGGCACGGTTAAGGTAACAAAAAAACAAAACAATGAAACAACAAGGCCTCTAGAAAACACAACCGGCTGATCAGAGAGATGCTATCGGGAAGCAACCGAACTGAAGAGCAGCGGTTAGCATGTGGGCCCTATGGGCCCATAATCTAGGCTAAGTGAAGCCAGACGCCTACACTACATAAACATAATATAAAATAAATAAATCATTGAAAGAAAAAAAAAGAAAAGAAAACAATAGTAGGAGAAAAAATCCAGGAGTGTACGACTAACCCGAGGGAAAGTCTACCACTCAAAGCTAGCCGGGGCCGATACTAAGAGCCGTGGCTAGGGTCTGGATAGAAGGAGCCTACATAAGGTAAAAAAGACATGCATGCATGACATAAACCGTGTAGACTGTACCCTAAAACAAATAGGATGATTAAAAAAGAGCGTTACTAAAGTAAGGGAATGTTCTGGGTATGGGAGACCGAGAACGAACCCGCCACGAGGCAGAACCATGCTGCCATGCTTCCGACCTAGAGTTCGTATTTATACCTAAAAAACGGCAATACGGGGCTCAGGGACGGAAAAAAACCAAATAGCAAAAACATTGAGTACTTAAACTTAGCTGCTGCGATGGCTGCCACGCTCCATGATAAATAAAACAAAAATTAAGGGCACAAATAACACAGAGAAAAAAGGGGCAGTGTAAACAGTGTGCGCTAAACTGAAAAGGATGGCCACCAGAGGCGCAGCAGTCGGCAGCATGGGATGGAGTAGTAGTAGTAGTTGCTGCCCCACTCTGTGGGTCGGCTTCTCCTCTTGTGGGGATTTTGTAGTGGGAGATTTCTGTTGGCAATCGGCTCGTGGTAGTGGTCTCACTCGCCATAGTGTTCATAACGACCACCCTCTTTGGTAGGGTGAGCGAGTCAAGTTGTACTGACCTTTTTTTCTTTATTTATTTATTCTCTGGTATGTGTTAGTACATTTACCCTAGAAATAATAGATTAAAGGATATTTCGCGCAGCGACACGAGCTGAGCCAGAAAAAAATATTTGAAGGTTGTAGCTTTTCTTATTTCCGAAATAATTGCATATAAAAAAATATATATATATAAAATTCGACATTCGGTCAACTTTAACTCGTCAGATATGTCAAAAACTGCAGTTATAAGCTAATACTCTTTACAGTATAGTAATATTCAATCATTTGTCTTCATTTTGAAAGAAAGTGGAAGTCTCTAGGACAATATTTAGATTTATGGTGAATTTTTAAAAAATTTTTGAAAAAAATATTTGTTTACGTCCGTGCGTTACGAATTCATGCATTATTTTGTGATAATATTTTCTCTGTGTTGCTTTTATTGTTTTACAATGTGTTATATACCAAAATGATCGCAATTTAGTGTACATTACAACGAAAAAAAAGTAACTTGTTACCTTTAACTGTTTTGCGCACAGCGCGATTTGAATACAATTATATATGAAATTTCGTTTTTGCGCTATCATATATCGCATTATTTATATTATATAATGATAATTTTTTTCATTTCTGCATGGTTGCATACTAAACTTCAGCCGATGACAAAAAAAGGAGCCAAAAATGAACTCTTAATCTTGAAAACTAAGCGCGCTGTGATTAAAAAAAAAAAAAAAAATTATCCGCTTCCGCGCTCACTCTGAAACACCTCCGGCACACGGGAGACAATTTTTTTTTTACCGCTTCGGCGTTAGAGGGTTAAGCATGAAGAAGGCATTCAAAGGATTCGGAGAGTGGCTTCGCACTAAAAGAGAAGCGGGCAAGACTGTTTTTTCATGCCCTCCTTCCAGGCTGACGGGAAAACCTGGAAGATGGTATGATACCAAGGAGCCTATGGGCTTAGGGCTTCCTTCGTCCGCAGATTGCAGACTACGCTTCGTTGGTCGATTCGTCAAGGAGGCGCGCTCTACTCTCAGCTAAAGCTACATGGGGGATGTGCGAGCTAGATCATCTCCTAAAGGGCCTCTTCAGGACACTGGAGGTGTTTAATTATATGAACTGGTCTCTGGGAGCCCTTGCGAAGAGAGCCCAAGATCCCGAATTCGTCAGCATGGAGGAGCTCTCTAGCGTCTTAGCTTGCTTAGATAGAGCGGTGATGGACGGTTCGGTTGAAGTTGCTTCCCTTTTTGGCTCGGGAGTCTAAAGAAGAGGTCGGTGTATAGTTCTTTTTTGACCAAGTCAGTCTCTCCTCTTCAGAGGTCGGCCTTGTTATATTCGCCACTCTCTAGCCACCTCTTCCCACAGGACACGGTGAGGGATATTGCGAAGTCCTTAGCTGGCAAGGCTACTCAGGACCTCCTTACACAATCAGCGAAAAGGTTCAAGCCCGCTGTTCCCTTTACAAAGAAGGAGAAAGCACCTCTTCAACAGCCCTTTCGAGGAGCCTCTTCTTCCTCGAGAACCCCTTTCAGAGGTAGGAGACCTGACACCAGAGGAAGACCTTCCAGGAAACCTGTCGGGAAGGTAAAATGAAGAAGTCCTCCAGATATCTGTAGGCGCCAGACTTTCGAACTTTGCCAGAGTCTGGGCGCAGAGAGGGGCGGACAACTGGACCCTCTGTATCCTCGAGAGAGGATACCTCATCCCCTTCAGGGAATATCCTCCCTTAACAAAAACTCCAAGGGAGTTGACGGCAAGATACAAAGATCCTGTCAAGAGTCAAGCTCTCCTGCAAGCAGTGGACCTTATGCTGCAGAAGAGGGCAATAGAATCGGTTCAAGGTCTCCATTCACCAGGTTTCTACAACCGTCTGTTCCTGGTACCCAAAGCCTCGGGCGGGTGGAGGCCGGTTTTAGACGTAAGTGCGCTGAACTTCTTTGTGATCAAGAAGAAGTTCTCGATGGAGACTTCTTCCTCTGTGCTTTCTGCTCTTCATCCAGGGGACTGGATGGTATCCCTGGACCTTCAAGATGCATATTTCCATGTGCCAATTCACCCGGCATCAAGGAAATATCTTAGATTCATGTCACAGGGAAGAGTCTTCCAATTTCGAGCGCTTTGCTTCGGACTGTCAACGGCCCCTCAAGTCTTCACAGGCATCCTAAGGAATGTGGCACATTGGCTGCATTTGAAAGGAATCAGGATCTCTATGTATTTGGACGACTGGCTAATAAGAGCAAAGTCAAAGGTTCAGTGTCTGGAGGACCTTTCGGTAACACTAAGAATGACACAATCGCTGGGACTCCTAGTCAACCTCGAGAAATCCCAGCTGGATCCCCAGCAGAGCATAGTCTATCTGGGGATTCAGATGGATTCTCGGGATTTTCTAGCGTCTCCATCAAGAGAGAGGATAGAACGCTGCCTTTCGAAGGTTTCAGTTTTTCTAGGGAAAGAACATTGCTCCGCGAGGGAATGGATGAGCTTGCTGGGAACCATCTCCTCGTTGGAGCAGTTCGTTTCCTTAGGAAGACTGCACCTAAGACCCCTTCAGTATTATCTGAAGGAGAACTGGGATCAGAGTTCCCAGGAACTAGAAGACTTTTTTTTAATCACGGACGAGATCAAGCAAGATCTACGGTGGTGGCTGGACCCGAAGAAACTCAGCCAAGGAGTATCTTTACACATACAGAGCCCTCTCCGAGCATTGTTTGCAGACGCGTCGGGCTCGGAAGAAGTGTCAAGCACCTGGGAAGGAGCACAGGTGTCCTGGCACATAAACCAAAAGGAGTTGAAAGCCATTCACTTAGCACTCATCCACTTTCAAGAGCAGATCTCTGGGTCGATCATTCAGGTCAATTCGGACAACACGACAGCCTTAGCATATTTCAGAAAACAAGGGGGAACCCATTCATTCTCCCTTTATGAGGGACAGCGAGGGAGTTGCTGCTTTGGGCTCAGGAGAAAGAAGTCTCTCTCCTCACCAGGTTTATTCAGGGAGAGAGAAACGTTCGGGCGGATCTGCTAAGCAGAAAAAACCAAGTCCTCCCCACCGAATGGACCCTCAACCCTCAAGTGTGCGAACAGTTATGGGGGTTGTGGGGAAGGCCGAACATAGACTTGTTCGCAACCAACTGGAACAAAAGGCTAGAGAATTATTGCTCCCCGATCGCGGATCCAAGAGCGATAGCAATAGACGGCCTCCTGATGGATTGGAAGGGCATAGACGGATACGCTTTTCCCCCCTTCAAACTAGTAGGGGAAGTAATAAGGAAGTTTGCTTCCTCAGAAGGAGCGAAGCTGACTTTGATCGCTCCCTTTTGGCCAGCCCTAGACTGGGTTACAGAGTTGCTGGAGTGGATGGTGGATCTTCCCAGATCGCTCCCACTAAGGAGCGATCTTCTCAAACAGCCCCACTTCGACAGGTATCACAAAAACCTCCCCGCTCTAAGTCTGACTGCCTTCAGACTATCGAAGGACTTGTTAGAGCGAGGGGGTTTTCTCGCGAAGCTTCGAAAGCAATCGCAAGAGCCAGGAGACCATCCAAATTACGAGTGTACCACGTCGAAGTGGGATGGTTTGTTTAGAAGATTTGGTTTGCAAAGTCGCACAACGTATCCTCTTTCAGTACGTCTGTAACTGACATTGCTAATTTTCTCCTTTACCTTAGAAGAAAGTGTAACCTAGCTGTCTCAACGATCAAGGGGTACAGAAGCATGCTGGCCTCTGTTTTCAGGCATAGGGGGCTGGATGTATCAGACAATAAGGACCTACACGATCTTATTAGGTCTTTTGAGACCTCAAAAAGCCAGAACACACCGGAATCCAGTTGGAATTTGGATGTAGTCCTTCATTTTTCTTATGTCAGATAAGTTCGTACCTGCTAATAAGGCCTCCTTTAGAGATTTGACAAGAAAGTCTCTGTTCCTTTTCGCCCTAGTAAAACACGGCAAAAAGGGTAAGTGAACTTCAAGCGTTAGAAGGCAGAGTGGGTTTTAAGAAGGAGGCTGCAATTTGTTCTTTTAAGCCTCTCTTCTTAGCAAAAAATTAGAATCCATCAAAACCATGGCCAAGAAGCTTCGAAGTGAAAGGGCTTTCTTCTCTTACAGGGTAAGAACAAGAGAGGACTTTATGTCCGGTAAGAGCCCTTAAATTTTATTTGCAAAGGAAGTCTCTATTAGGAGGTACAGAAGAAAGTCTTTGGTGCTCGGTCAAGGATCCGACAAGATCTATTTCGAAAAACGCTCTGACGTTTTTCATTAAAGACGTGATTAAGGAAGCACACTTATCTTGTGGTGATGAACAGTTTAAGCTCCTCAGAGTGAAGACGCATGAAGTGAGAGCCATAGCAACCTCAATGGCGTTTCACAAGACGTGGTCTCTTCAAGCGCTAATAGAGTCCACGTATTGGAAGTGTAACTCGGTATTCACTTCTCACTACTTAAGAGATGTTAGAGTTACTTATGAGAACTGCTTCTCACTAAGAGCTTACGTTTCCGCGGATTCAGTGCTGGGAGGAGGAGCTGAGGTTAATCCTAATTAGTTTAGTTTATGTCTTTTTAGTGTTATGGTGTTTGGTTTTTTATGGTCGATTGGAAGAGGGTATAGGAAGTAACCCCTTTCAATTCCGAGATCTAACATGATTAGGAGGTTCAGGTGGTCGGGATTAACTTGTGGTTTCCTCGTTGTGTATTGTATAAAACCTAAAGCTCTGTCATGTAAGAGGGCTAGCCCCCATTTGATACGATACAGGTCAGGCTCTGTCATGTAAGCGGGTAGGCCCCCAATTGGCAACGAATCCAGATTAGGCTCTGTCGCGTAAGCGGGCTAGCCCCCATTGACATGATCCAGAAGGGCTATTCGGTTAAAGGTCTCTACCTCACTGAAGCTCTTGAGGCATGCAGGCTCAATGACTAATCATCAAGTCTTCTGCCCAAACAGGTGAGAACCAAGGATTGATATCCTACAACAATTGTTGTTTCCCGTTATTATTTTTAATTTCTGTGTGTATTTTGCTGTCTCTTACCCTCCACCAAGGGTGCCAATCAGCTAAGTATATATCTGCCGGGTAAGTTGCATGTATAAAAATGATTGTTAAGATACAATAAAGTTTTATACATACTTACCTGGCAGATATATACGATTAATGGCCTACCCAGCCTCCCCTCAGGAGACAGGTGGAAGAGAAAATCTGTCAGAAAACGGGAATGGTTCCAGATACCGCCACCCAGCGGCGGGAATGGTAGATCACCTGACCTACCTGTAGCATGTGCCGCGAGTTTTGAATTCTGTCGGGACGACGGAGTCTGTAGCTAAGTATATATCTGCCAGGTAAGTATGTATAAAACTTTATTGTATCTTAACAATATCATTTTTGTGTGTACCTTCTATTAGATATGTTCTAGACTTTCTGCTGGCAAAAGTGTTAGACGTCGCACAGGCGGCCGTTCACTATTGTTCAGTAAGGAACCCTTGTGATATCTTCTTAGAAGAGTATATTTTTTTTTTTTAAATTTATGTATGCGTGTGTACTGTGTTATTCGAGTTCTGGTTGTTGTGAAGAGTTGGGGGATAACTCTTAACAATCTTTAGTACTAACATGGTGGTTAGGATCAGGTGATCGAGATCGGTTGTGTGCTCCTTCATAAGGTGTGTTGTCATATAAGTGGATTAGCACCCATTGACAAATGCCATTTAGGCTCTGCCGAGTAAGCGGATAAGACCCCATCAGCAGACCCACAAGAACTCTTGGCCATAGATCAAATATCTCGCTAAAGGCTCTTGAGGTGATGCAGACTACTGGGCAGCAGCCATGAAGTCTACCACCTATCAGGTAGGAACCAAGGTCTATAAATACCTACAACATATGTTGTTTACCTGTCTATTCCAGTAGCTAGCTGTCTCTTACCCTCCACCAAAGGGTGCCAATCAGCTATGTATATATCTGACAGGTAAGTTGATTGTATGAAAATGATATTGTAATGATACAATAAAGTTTCATACATACTTACCTGGCAGATATATATGATTAATGGCCCACCCAGCCTCCCCGCAGGAGACAGGTGGAAGAGAGAAAATCTGATAGAAAACAGGAATGGTTCCTAGTCCTGCCACCCAGGGCAGGGCGGTAGATCACCTGACCTACCTGTAGCGAGTGGCGCGAAATTTGAATTTCTGTTGGGGACGACGGAGTCTCAGCTAAGTATATATCTGCCAGGTAAGTATGTATGAAACTTTATTGTATCATAACAATATCATTTTTAGTAATATTCAATCATTTACCTTCATTTTGCAACTAATTGGAAGTCTCTAGCACAATATTTTGATTTATGGTGAATTTATGAAAAAACTTTTTCCTTACGTCCGTGCGGTAACTCTTCCGAAAAAAATCACACATGCGATTGTGGTAATGTTTGCACCATTTTAAAATTAGCCGTTACATAAAGTTTTATATATGGAAATGTGCGCAATTTAATGCACAATACAACTAAAAACAATCCATGGTTGTAGCTTTTATCAATTTTGAAATATTTTCATATAAAAAATGATAAGTGACAAATTTTCAACCTTCGGTCAACTTTGACTCTACCGAAATGGTCGAAAAATGCAATTGTAAGCTAAAACGCTTATATTCTAGTAATATTCAATCATTTACCTTCATTTTGCAACAAATTGGAAGTCTCTAGCACAATATTTCGATTTATGGTGAATTTATGAAAAAAATAACATTTTCTTTACGTCCGCGCGGTAACTCTTCCAAAAAAATCATACGTGCGATTGTGGTAATGTTTGCACCATTTTAAGTTAGCCGTTACATAAAGTTTTATATATGAAAATGTGTGCAATTTCATGTAGAATACAACAAAAAATAATTGAAGGTTGTAGCTTTTCTCATTTTTGAAATATTTGCATATAAATCACGTTAAATAGAAAAAAACCACGTTCGGTCAACTTTGACTCTACCGAAATGGTCGAAAATCGCAATTGTAAGCTAAAACTCTTACAGTCTAGTAATATTCAGTCATTTATCTTCATCTGGAAACAAATTCGAAGTCTCTAGCACAATATTTAGATTTATGGTGAATTTAAAAAAAAAAAAAAAACTTTCCTTCCCTCCGCGCGTGGATTCTCCGCCACAAATTCCGAAATGCATACGTCCCATTCTCGGAATATTTGCTCCGTTTCATATTAGGCATTTCTTAGAGTTTTATATATAAAAATGTGTGCAATTTCATGTAGAATAAAATGAAAAATATTTGAAGGTTGTAGCTTTTCTAATTTCCAAAATAATTGCATATAAAAAGAATATATTAAAAAATTCGACATTCGGTCAACTTTAACTCGTCAGATATGGTTTAAAACTGCAATTGTAAGCTAATACTCTTACAGTATAGTAATATTCAATCATTTGTCTTCATTTTGAAAGAAATTGGAAGTCTAGGACAATATTTAGATATATGGTGAATTTAAAAAAAAAAATTTCTTTACGTCGGCGCGTTACGAATTCATGCGTTATTTTGTGATAATATTTTCTCTGTGTTGCTTTTATCATTTTACAATGTGTTATATACCAAAATGATCGCAATTTAGTGTACATTACAACGAAAAAAATTATCGTTACCTTCAACCGTTTTGCGCATAGCGCGATTTGAATACAATTATATATGAAATTTTGTTTTCACGCTATCATATATCACATTATTTATATATGATAATGATAATTTTTTTAATTTCTGATGGTTGCATACTAAACTTCAGGCAATGACAAAAAAAGGAGCCAAAAATGAACTCTTAATCTTGAAAACAAGCACTGTGATTTTTTAAAAAAAATATTTTTTCCGCTTCCGCGCTCACTCTGAGACCGCCTCGGCACACGGAAGACGATTTTTAATATACCCCTTCGGCGTTTAAGGGTTAATTGGGATGTGAATTAGGTTTTACTTCTTCTGCAGTAACATAGATACTTATTGCTTACTGCATAATTTGACAATTTTGTAAATTGATAGAATGGCAAAATGAGTGAATAGGGGTCTTTGTATATGTAACTTACCAAGATATTACATAGCTGAAGTTTAAAAGTATTGGCAGCTAAAAATTCTGAAATTGGTGGTAGCGATTCTTTTGTTTTCAAAATGGGGGTAAATAGGCCCACCCACTTGCAGAACAGAGGAAAAACTGAGCAGAGAGAATCAATTTGTTTATGCCGGCTCTCGGCGACGGTCGTGAGCAGTAACTATAGTTTAGAAATTCTCTTTATTGATTTTGTGGGATTTTATCGCAAATTGATGAAGTACAGTCATACCTCTACATACAAAAGTCCCTACATACAAAAAATCCAGGTTAAGAAGGCAAAGATGAATATTTTTTTGCTTCTGTGTACGAAAATAATTAAGGTTGCGAAAGGGTGTACGTACTGTAAAGTCCAAGATTCGCCCGGGCTGCCGAGAACAGTTTTAAAACTCTCGCACTCCAACACAGTAGACTCGCCACCATCCTCCGGCTCTTCCATTGGTTCCTGATGCTAGTTACTGCCGTAAGATCCTGCTCTCCTATTGGTCAGCATCTATCCCATCATGCATCTACGTGAGGGAGTTCCTCGACCATTTTGTTTCGACAGTGTTATCGTACACACGTGGAATTCGTTTGTTCTCGTAGATTTCTTTCGTTAACGTAAATTCGTGTTAGTGATTTCGCTTTCGTTGTACTGTAAGTTACTTTATCGTGTTGTGTGTGAACTTAATTACTTACGTTATTAGCCATGGGTCCCAAGAATGTTGCTGAAGTTCACGGAAAGAAGAGAATGCTTTCTATGGAGACAAAGATGTAGATATTAAGAAGTATTTGTTAATGTGTTTCGTGAAGTTTAGTGTTAATGTTTTCTGCCATCTTTTAATGTGTTTCGTAAAGTTAAGTGTTCATGTTTTCTGCCATTTGTCCTCCTCCTCTGTTGCCACTTTTGGACATCGCCTCACTTGAAAGGTAAAGTTCCACATTTTACTATAGTATACGTACGCACATTTATGTATAGTATTTCTGTACATACACTAATACACTTTATTTACAGGTACAGTAACGGTTAGGTTAGGTGTTGAATGGTCCAAATTGTTGTATTTCATTGTTTGTTGTTCAATTTAGCTTTATTATAAATTTACTGTGGTGTTTTTGTAGGGCTTGGAACGAATTAGGCAATTTACATGTAAAACGTAGTTCTGGATACAAAAAAATCAGGTTACGAAGGCCGTTTTGGAACGGATTAATTTCGTAACCTGAGGCACTACTGTATTTTGTTTTCGGTAGCCTTTCAGCTATTAGATATACAGGGTTTTCTCTGGAAATAGTTAGTTTAAAGATGTCTGACACAAGTTTGACGAGTATTCGTTATTGCAGCACAGGCTGCAATACTAGACTTACTTCAGCGAAGTATGATTCGCACACTAAATGTACATCTTGCAGGGGACAAGTGTGTTCAGCTAGTATGACTCATGATGAGTGTAAGGATTGGAAAATCTTAAATTCTCATTTGAATAAACTAGAGAAAGACAGAAAGAGAAAAGCGACTGCTAGGGACAAGAAATTAGCTAGTCAGGAATTGGCTAAATCTCCTGCTGAATTACTATTGTTTCTCTCTCTGCTTTATCCCCCATTAATAGTCCAGTCTCTCATCCACCTAACCCTGGAACCAGCTCCCACACTCCTGAACCCAATGCCATTGCCATTCTTGAGAAAAAATTTGACATATTAGTCGACACAGTAGCTCAAATTGGGGCTTCCTTAAGAGCTTTTATGGAAAATAAAAGTGTTGTGAGTGATCGTGAAGTGACAGTGGAAGAGCTGGCTTCTTGGCCCGCCAATTCTCCTAGGCAAAGGTCCCTAGCATACTCCCCCTGCACCAGGGAGAAGCTATACTGGAAACTCAAGGGAAGTCAGTGGGGTCTGCCTCTGGGGAGTTGGCCCCTCAGTTGCACCTGTCGCAAACACCCAGGTGTCGACAGATAGTCAGTGGAAAGGCATATTTTGTGAAACACATCCTCTTTAGTTCCGATAATTCAAGTCCGGAACAGAGGTGCCAATGGTGCAACAGTGGTAAGTTAAGATCATTCAAAAGGTCAGCAGAAGTGCTTTGCACCCCTCAGGTGCTTTGTAAAAGAGTGAGAGAAGCTGTTCCGTCATGTAGTTTTTGGAACAGCCCAGAGAGTTTTTCCAATAAATGTTCAGACAAACGTCAAGTGATGGTGAAAATCAAACGTGTAGTAACACCTATAGTTTCAGGTGATGAAGTTTCTTCAGATTGACCTTTAGTGTCTAAGCGCCAGCTAGTACCACAAGACGCATTGAATGAGTGCTCATTTACGCCCAAGCAGTTTTTTGCTCCTGAGCGCTCGCTTACACATGAGCGCCCACTTGTGCCCGCTCGCTCTCCAACACCCTGGATTCGAGCTTTCTCATACAGCAAGACAGTGTCAGTTCTCACAATTAGATGATCGCTCATAGTCAGCTAGGCATGAGTCCGTGGCTCCAGCCCCTTTACAACAACCTTCAGAGTTATTGGATCCCACTTGCACTGATTAAGCAGCAATTGGATGACATTTTTAGTTGTTTAAAGAAGCCGTCCACAGCGACAAGGGACTTAACAACATCTGCAGTATCTTTGGTTGAGCTGCAGAGCTACCCAACTTACTTCTCTCCTGCAACACCTTCATCTCCAGCGTTCTATTCTCCAATGGAGCAGTTGGCCTGCAGGGTCTGCTCATGTAACCTCAGAGAAGTGGAGAAATGGATGTTTCCTCCTTTAAATCTTCATCTCCTTTGCAGCCCTATTCCTTTTGAGGAAAGGGTCAAAGACCTTCTGCCAGAAGCCAATGTACAGTTCTCGTCGAGGGCCATTAAGAAATCCATGACAAAACCCCATTGGGAGAAGTAGAACCAGAGAGGAGTAGAGTGATGGGTGGTAGAAGTATTAAGACACAACTATTATATTCCATTTGTGGAAACTCCTCCCTTAGCCAAGAGGCCTATTGCCTTAATCGCTTGCTCTAAAAATTCAGAGATTTTCGGCTCTCAAGGCGGAAGTTGTCTCATTTCTTGAGAAAGAAGCGATAGAAGTAGTCCCAGATCAATACTAGTCGGGGGGGTTCTACAATCGCCTCTTTGTAGTGCTGAAGTCATCAGGGGAATGGAGAACAGTTGTGGATGTAAGCGCCTTGAATGTTTTCATCCAAAAGACAAAATTCAAAATGAAAACATGATTGATTCAACACATTTGATTTTAGCATCCATCCGTCATGAGGATTGGATGGTATCAATAAACCTTCAAGACACTTACAGGCAGTCCCCGGGTTATGATGGGAGTTCCGTTCTTGTGACGCGTTGTAAGACGAAAATCGTCGTAAGCCGGAACATTGTCAAAAATCCTAAGAAAACCTTACTTTTAATGCTTTGGGTGTTTTGAAAACTATGTAAACTGCATTCTTATTGCATTTTTCATAAAAAAACCTGTAAAATATTGATTATTTTGCATTTTTGGTGTCATATTTCATCTGCCAGATCAGCGTTTGTAGGCGTCGTATCTCTGGAACATGCGTCGTAACCCTGGAACATGCGTCGTAACCCTGGAAATAATTTCTGATGAATATAATTGAAAAGCGTCGTAACCTCAGAACGTCGTAAGCCGAGACCGTCGTAACCCGGGGACTGCCTGTACTTCCACATACCAATCCATCTGAACTCCCAAAAATTTCTAAGATTTGTGTTTTGGGACCAAGTGTTTTAGTTTCGGGCACTGTGGTTTGGGCTTTCAACTGGCCCACAAGTACTCACGCATCCTTACTCCCTTAGCAGGTTGGCTCCATCTAATGGGATCAGCATAGCATTCTACTTGGACGATTGGTTTCTTTGAGCAAAATCAAAGTAACAATGCATGGACGACCTTTGGAAAACTTATACTGGCTCAGGAACTAGGATGAGTAATAAATTGCCAAAAATCACAGATTTCTCCTTGTCAGTAGATAGTTTATTTTGGAATGACTCTCAACTCTCCTCATTTTCGGGCTTTTCCCACCCCGAAAAGAGTAAAGTCATGTCTGCAGAAGTAGATGAATACCTGAATCTTTAGTATTGTGCGGCCAATGGCTGGATGAGTCTCGTGGGGACGTTGGCTTCAATAGAGCAGTTTGTCTCCCTAGGGAGATTTTATCGTAGAGTTCTTCAACTCTTCCTCAGAGACAAATGGGACAGAAAAATACATCCCAACTCAGTCAGACTGTTGGGAGCCTCCTCAGAGTAAAAGGTTTTTCAAGGTGAGTTGCAGAAGCTATTGCAAACTGCAGAAGAGCTTCTTCTAATAGACTTCACCAGTCTTAATGGGGAATCTTTAGAAGATGGTGTAGACAGAGTAAAGTCTGTTCTTGTGAGATGTCTGTGAGTGACATAGCGAACCTCTTCTATTTTTAAGGGACAGCGAACTTCTTTCTATTTTTAAAGGACTTAAAGTTTGGCTCCTTCTACAATTAGGGGATATAGAGCAATGCTCGCTTCCTTGTTCACCTTGTTCAAGCATAGAGGAATAGTGACCATTCTGATCTGATTAAATCTTTTGAGACTTCCAAGTGTCTGTAGGATTCAGTGGTATGGAATCTCGACATTGTCTTCATATGGCTTTCTAGTCCATCCTTTGAACCCTTGCGCTCGTCATCTATGAGAAGCTTAACCAAGAAGACTTTATTTTTGGTAGCCTTAGCATTGGCGAGACGTGTAAGTGAGCTGCAATCATGGATATAAAGGTTGCCTTCTCACAAAAAGACACGGTTTGCTCCATGTCTCCACGCTTTCTCGCTAAGAACGAGAATCCATCTAATTCACCGCCATGCTCTTTCATTCTCAAGAACGGAAAAAATAACAGGCTAGTCTTCCCATTTGTGGTGCTCAGTGAAAAATCCCTCTCGTCCCCTCACAAAATGCTATCTCCTTTTTGAGAGAGTTATTTATTGGGGCTCATTCTTAACCTAAGGATGTGGATTTTCCCTTCTTGATAGTCAAGGTGCACGAAGTCTGAGTGGTAGTGACTTCCCTGGCGTCCGTCACAACTTATCGCTTTCTGTTATCCTTTCAAAATACCTATTAGAGGTCTAAATCAGATTTTGCTTTACATTACTTGAAAGAGATTGAAACAGTTTTTTAGGATTGTAATTCTCTTGGTACCTTTATCGATAGCTGGCATGGTGTTAGGAGAAATGACATACGGGTTGGTCTCACTCTGTTTTATTAGCCTTGTATCTTTGTACTATATACTGCTTTACAGGCATGAGATATGGAGGTATTGCATTGATAGTATGCTTTTATACATTGACAGAATTTCTTTCATACTATGACAGAATAATGTACTGTTAATATAAAGTATGTATTAATGAGGTGGGAATTAATATCTGCCTTGAAAATATCTTTGCTCCACTCTGGAAATGCTTTGTATATGTATTGCTTCAATTGTTTTTTTTTTAGTTAATGCTGGTTCTTGTATGGACCATTAATATTGATAGATTTAATTTCAAACATATTGGTACACACATTACTTTAATATAATACACAGGAATGGAGATATGTGAGATTGATAATTATGATAGAAATGATCACAATATTTATCCTCAATCCCATAAGTAATTTTTTTATTCTGTAATGTGTGTTGGTAGAAGTGCATTTGTCCTGAGTTTTAATGATTTTATAGCAACATACAATGCACTTACTGCTAACAGTTGTAAATGTAGTAGTTCGGCTGCTGAGCTGGGGAAAACCATCTTTTAGATACCATGAGAACCATTAATCCAAGGGGATTCTGTCAAAGATGTTCGTATTGTTTCCTCTCCATTATGTAACTTTACAGTGGACTCCCCATATTCACGTTCTTGAGATTCACAGTCTCACATATTCGCGGATTTCTCTATTGACCATGTATGTATACCCATTATTTGTGGGAAATTCACGTAGTATTTGCAGTATTTTTCTATGAGAGATATGTATAAATTACTGTATTTTCATATCAATTTCATGATTAATTGGACTTTTTGTGATAAAACTTAAAAAACCACGTGTAAGCATTTTTAGTGGGTTTTTCTTGAGTTTGAACTAACAAAATAGGCAGTTTTAAGCATTTTATAGGGGTTCTAAGTACTCACGGATTCTAGCTATTTGGGGGTGGGGGGGAGGTTATAGTACACAATTCCCCGCTAATACGGTGGGTCCACTGTATATTTAACATATGATTTTGTTGCGTAGCCAAATCAATCAATAAGCTGCTTAGTATGGTATAGGAGATATTTTTTACCAGCTTTACTGCATTCCAGATTTGATGAACCACAACACAATATTTACAATGCAGCTGGAGGAGGCAGATCTTGATCATTTGTCATGGGGGCCAACAATATCTGTTATGTCTAAAGTTGCCCCTACTACTCTACAAGTTCTTTATGCTCTTCTTGGGCTTGACTTTAATATTGTGTAAGTACAGTGTACATACTTGTTGGCAAGGTATGGATATTTAGGTGCTTATGTAGCCTATATAAATTGCATTACTTGAGTTATTGCAGTAGCTACTTGTGTAACACTTATGAAAGGAAGGAACAAAAGAAATACTTTAGATAAAATATTTGGATTTAGGTTCACTCTTCTAGAATTGGATGCATTAGCTTTGCTTTTGCATATGATCAAATGAAGTACAGTATTGAACTCTGATTATGGATGTTCAGTGATTTGACAAGACATCATCATATTGGTTATGTTTGCCCACTGACAGAGGTAATTGTTCCCCTTTGATAAATTTAATTTTCAAATAACATTCTAAAGATTCTTGGTTTTCAATCTTGATTTTACCAAGCTCACATAGTTGAGATTGTTCATGTCTTAAAGGTGTAAAAAATAATATGGTACACTTTAATAATCATATCAAATGTAATGTTGATGGAATATCAAAAAGCAGGAAGGAATCACGGGTTATCTATAGAAACTGGCTTTGGAGGAGGAGAGCAAAAGCAAACATTCACTCTTCAAGGCGGTTGAAGAAAGACTTAATGCATTACGGGGTTCGTGTGTGGCCGGTGACCCCTCTCCACCTCTTCTACACCGTAGATGCCAGATGCCACAGATTACTTGCATATACAATCTTTGATTGTGTTTTAACTGGTTTCCAGCGGGTACCAGAAGATTTGTTCTATTGTTAAGACCGAAGGTTTGTTAGCTACGAAAAATACAAATTACCATGTACCTATATCATGCGACTTTTGAAGACCTAATTTTTGGAGGTAATTTTAATAGGGTCGCATCATACATGAGATATAAAATTAGCATATGTAATATTCACATAGTATCATGTGATAGAAATACAAACAATGAATATGCATCTTTTCCATGGATCTTTTAAAAAGTTATGCTTTTCTTCATTGCATCCAGTAATATTGTATGTATTTCATATTACTATTGTATTTTAAAATACAAACATAGCAATCAGTGTTTTGGTTTGGAAATCAGATGAGGAAAATTGGGACATAAGTTTATTTTGCTGTATTGAACTCAAATCAGAACGATTTTCTGGCTCCTAGTTAGCTTAAATGAATCTCTGGGTACTCAATTGATATGGGACAGGATTAATTATGTTATACGAAGTGTTTTCAAGCCAAATATCACTTGAATATGTATTGATGTGAATGAAATTTTTTTTTTTTTTTTGTTACTTGATGGCATTGAGGGCATGTTTATTACGTAAAAAAATCAACAGATTGCGTTCGATATTTTCACTTGATTTCATCAGACTACTACAAGCTTTACACTCCAGTTGTGATTCATTGTTGTGATATGATAATGATAATAATACGTAATAATAATAACAACAACAACAACAAAAATGTAATTTTCACCAGTTTCTCCACCAACAGTGCAGTATAGTCAGCCACTACTAGAAGGTAAACAAGTATGTGTCCATTGGTTTTGGATTTCATACTAAATGTACATACTGCAATTTGTATTCGGAGGCTTTTTCATTATTAACACTTGGGGAGTCTCTCTCTCTCTCTCTCTCTCTCTCTCTCTCTCTCTCTCTCTCTCTCTCTCTCTCTCTCTCTCTCTCTCTTGATGCTGTCACATACACATAATTTTGTCTACCAACACTTACGAAGCACGCCAATGTCAGTGATGGCAAACCATAATTTACAATTGATGATGTGTACATAGGGTCAAGTATTTGTTTTTCTTTAAAAGCCCATTGACTTTCTTTTAATTCATATTTGATAGTCTTAATTGTGCTGATGTAAATATGTTTCATTGTAAATTTTTGCACTTTGTGCTTACAACCATTTATGCCTGATGGGTAAGCTGAAATGCTTTTGTTTATCCTTTTCCTGTTTGAGTAACTAGTGTTGATATACTGTAGTCTATTAGACGTTGCATTTCTCTTCATTTCCAACAGGTCTCAAGATGTAAAAGATGCCAAGCAGAGTTTTGTTGGTGCTTTGCTCTCTATGGCTTTGTATAAACGTTATAGAGGGAAAGCCAGTTTCATCCCTCTTCTCCATTCCTTGTACCTTCACAATACAGGGACTCCCCTCAAGGTTATTTCACACCCCTTTTTTTCTTTGTGTTTTATAGCACTTTTGCACTAGATTGTAGAACAGAGATACGATACATTACATTGTAGTTTTCTCTAACTGGATACTCTTCTAATGGAATGAATTTTACATCATTGGTATTGTCTAGGTGTAAAAATGGTTAACATTCAGTACAATATTGCTTTCCCATATGTTTGCCTTATGAATATGCAGCTTACTGTTGATTGCTATAGTATTGACAGTGTGTTGATGTTCCTTTTTCATTTTTTCCAGTAAATATTTTTTCAAATTTGTAAACAGTTATTACAAGTTGTACTCTTTTCTTTCTTAGGTTAACAGAACTTTATATGAGTTGGGCTTAACCACACCACCATGTAAGCTATTTGAATTCCTAGATCAACTTTCCAAATCAAAGAAGGATAGTGATACTATTGCACAATGGAAAAAAGATGTAGCGGTAAGTAGTTTTGCATATTTTTTTTTTTTTTTGTCGTAACTACAGTAGTAGCCATTGTAGGAGTAGGTCCCTTTGTCCTTCTTAAGTAATATGTATGTCTTTGCAGAACAATAGAACGTGTGAAAGTCAACATAATAGTAATAATAAAAAAGAATATATACATAATTGCACCATCTCAGTACAGGTCACAGAATGTACATTAACATATGTTACTTTGAAGGCCATATTTACAGAGGACTTCATAGAAAACAAGTAACAGTGACCATATCCTTTTAAATTTGGCTGCAATTTAATGGAATTTGGTTCCAACTGCTTTTGTCCTTAAAAGATATCCTCACAGATCACTTTGTTAGGGTGTGAAGAGATACGGGCTCAGATACCCTTATATTGGAAGATGGTGCCCCACAAGGATGTACATATTTTAAAAGTACGTTATTCTTGCTAGGAATCAGCAATTGCAAGGAAAGCTTATCAAGTAATATTAAAGTAATTTATATATTTACATCTGTCATATTTTCTATTACCTCTAATCTATGACCAAAACCTTACATGCCATTAGCCACGCTGGGCTTCACTAAAGACATTGAATATCTGAAGAAAAAAGTTTTCAGAGATATCAAAGAGGAAAATAATTCTAATATTGAGCCAAAAATAGGAAAAATTGCTAAGGGAAATAAAGATGTGAATAATGCAACCAAAGCTTCAACAACTAACCAGATAGAAAAATCTGTCGGTGAATTTTACCATTAATAAAATTAATTTATTTTAGTTGTTGTCTGTATGGGATAATGAATTTCAGAACAGCAAATAAAAATGAATTAAACCCACATTTTGATTTTAGTGTTCTTAATCTCAAAAACAAATTCCCACATTCAGGTAATTTTATTCTATCATCAAATTGTGCCATAGATACTTGGTGAATAACCTACGGTACTTTCGTGACTAAATCCTGTAATGCAGAATAAAAAAAATGAAAGTATGTGATTGTGAATTTCAACCAACAACAAATATGAAGACTTGGAAAAAGTTACCTCAAAGCATCTCAGAATGTTTATAATTAGTTTATCTAAAAATTTCATTCTTATGAAGTAAAATTTAATCTATATAGTTTTACAAACAAATCTATTAGACCAACCCTTAGAATTATGAGTGGTAACTCACTGGTCAGGTTATTCTCCAAGTAGCTAGACTGTTATCATCTTAAAAAGGAAAATTTAGATTTGTATTTAGACTAGAATTACAGTTGTTTTCTCTATGGTGTGATTTGGAAGAATAATACGTATCAGTGATTAGTGATCATAGTAGAGAATAATAAAATCTTATATGTTCAAGGATTTACAGTTTGTATATGTCATTTATACTATTTGTCATTTAACTCTTGTTATTTCCCAATTTGGTGCTGATTGAGAGAAAGAAAATTAGGCAGATCTTAATTCAATTTTTTATATTGACAGTTTATAACTGCAATGCTCATGTCACACTTTTTTCTTCTATTTGTAGGCTACCCTAGAAATAGTTCATCGAAGACCAGAAAAAAAATTTCCAGCTGACAGACGGAAAAAAATGAGCGTAATTCCAAAAGCCACTCAAGGTATGTAATTTGGAAGTCCTTAAAATCTTGTACGAAATACAAACTCATTACGTAATCATTAACTAGCCTTATTTTGTACAACAGCTCTCCAGCTGAACCAGCTTGTTAAATTGAAAAAAAAGATAGCAATGCGGATGGCTGAACCTAGTTTTTGTTGTCCTGCAATGCCTCATTAGCCTTTACCAATTTCAATCATAGAGTGTTGTATGTGTTTGGGGAGGGGGCTGGGGGTGCTGCCCGAGAGGTTGGCACTGTGTTGTGATTAATGAATTTTTTTGGAAAACATGTCACCTTAATTATGAATAGCATGAATCACAATTTAGAGGGAGTATAAAAATAGGACAGGTGGTCTGAGCATGGTCAGTAGTTTCTTTGTCTTTCAGGTTTAGCAAATTGGTGCAGCTGGAAAGCCATTGCATAAAATAAGGCTAATTATGATTAATAGGTTCCTGTTGAATGAAATATGTTTTTGCTTTGATGTTATTTGAGCATAGGGATAAATTTGGTAAGAAATGATGAAAAACACAAAAGTAATAAGCACATTAGTTGTGTTTTCATTGAAAATACTATGTAGAATCTCATTGTGCTTAGGCTGTTTATCAGTTGGCAATCCTGTGAACAACATGATTTTAGAAATATCTTTGCAGTATGATTGTGCATGTAATAGGCAAAAGTGTTAATAATCTGTTAACTTCTTAAGGGAAAACACCTGTATGAAATGTGTAAGTGGTGTGAGAAATATGAATAGATAAAATACACTTCCAAAGATTCATAGATAAAATTAGGAAGTTGAAACCAGTTTTGCATTGAAGAGAGGTTTCAGCAAAAGCAGAAAATATTGCTTTGTGTGGATGTGTTGTGTTTGCTGAAAAAAGCTTGTAGTACTTAAATTCAGTTCTATGACTTGAATTCAATGCTATGATAACTTGTTATATGGCAAGTTTTTATGTTAAGATTAGCTGGTATTACAGGAAACCTGTAACAACACTTTTAAATGATATTGTATCGTCTGTAATGTAAGCTACAGTGTGATATTTTCCATGCTCTGTCATTTGCAGTAGTTATTGAAATGTGATTTTTGTTGTTGTTGAGCATTAATTCTTCAGTGGGGAACAGTGCATTACTGTATAAAAAGTGCATTGTTTAGCATCAGAGTCATAATGTGATGCATGTGTGAGTTTGAAGGGAAGGTATGAGTGCATCACTGATTTACTGAGGAAATTATGAAGCCACAGATTGCATGGCTCTATGGCATCACCTCTAAATTCACTCTCTGCTTCTGTATTTCCTGACTCCTAGAACCTTTCTTCCTTTTAGAAATATGTCTACGTACTCCTTTATGGTTTAGTCCCTCCCGTTTCCCGTCTTTTTTTCTTTCTCTTTACTATTGTGTTGACTTTTGAAGAATTAGGTTGCCTTTCCCATTTCCCCCTGTACATAACTAATTCTATGGCTCTGGGAGAATTCTTACCCAGAAATACATTTGCAGAGGGGTTATATAACATTTGATTTATTCTTTGATAATTGAAAATGTATGATGCTACATGAAAAATAATCAGTTGTGTAAACATTACATAAAAATGGTATATTAGACCATCTTCCTATACATATCTTAAAAGACAATTTCTATTGCACTTACCAGTCTTGCATTTTCAAACAGTTACAGATTAGAAAATGGTGTCATAGAAGTGTTTTTAGTAACCTATTCCACTGCAACAAATGATATTGCCTGTCGTCAACCAGGTTGCATGAAATGTGATAGTGTATATGGAAGATTTTGCAATATTTTCTCTTACTCCTCAAACTACATTGATGTGTGACCTTTATCAGTAAAATCCCCTGTGAAAGAAACAAAAACAGTTATGTTGGATAAAGGTTTTAAGATGGAAACAACTGTAGTATTGAACTAAAAGTGAGTGAGTATCAAATTCCAAGTACCACATACAGGCGGTCCCCGGGTTACGAGGCTCCGGCTTACGACGTTCCGAGGTTACGACGCTTTTTCTTAAATATTCATTGAAAAATCCGCCCTGGATTACGACGCTTGTTCCAAGGTTACGACGCTGACGCTTCCGATGCTCCGAGTTAACGACGCTTTTAAAAAACGCATACTATGATAAGAATCCTTTATAGTTTAGCACAGTATATTAATAAAAATAAGTTTTTGGTTAGATTACAACAAAAATTTTGAGGTTTTGATGATTTTCGACACTTTTTATGTCGCATTTTTTAAATTTTTTTAGTGACGCCTCATATGCGGAACTAGTTTCCGAGCGAATGAATACACTAGCATGGGATGCGCAGTTTATAACAGTCCAAAAGCACAAATAATGAAAAAATCATTGCTTGTTTCCAGTATACTTAATTAACAAAACTAAGTTTCTGGTTAGATTACAGCGCAAATTCCAAGGTTACGACGGTTTTTTATGCTTTTTAACGATACCTCATATGCATAACTAGTTTCTGAGCAGAGGGCGCATAAATTAATTTACGCTATTAAACTGTATGGTAACCATAGTCAAGGATAAGGAACGCATTCTCAAACAGTATACATATCCTTTAATACAAAACAGCAAAATATCATTGAAACATTATTTCACTTAAAGAATCCATTTATACTCTACTTAGACTTGGATATAAAAACCATAGTTTCTCTCTCTCTCTCTCTCTCTCTCTCTCTCTCTCTCTTTTTGTATTTTCTGACGAAAATGATCACTAATTAGTGTATTTTGATGTATATTTTCATGACTAAATACATTTTTATAATACAAAAATGATTTACAGTGGTGCCCCGTATTCGCGGGGGATGCGCACCAGACCCCCCCGTGAATAGTTAGAACCCGCGAATGTTTGGAACCCCTATGAAAATGCTAAAAACAGCCTATTTTGTTAGTTAAAACTCAAGAAAAACCCCACTAAAATTTTCATACTTGGTTTTTTTTTTAATAGTTTTATCACAAAAAGTGCATTTTATGATGAAATTCATCAAAAAAAACCAGAATTTGTGGATATTTATCATAGAAAATACCGCGAATGCGCGAATTTTCCGTTTTCCGCGAATAATGCAGGAAAACGTTCCCCAGAGAAATCCGCGAATGTGTGAGTCCGCGAATCTGGAGAACGCGAATACGGGGGGTCCACTGTACTAATTTTCAAATACTAATTTTGATTAATACTGTATTAGTAAGTTTAATAAGTTGAAATGATATCACATAATAAAAATAATAATTCTCTCTCTCTCTCTCTCTCTCTACTACAAAGATGTATGTTTTTTTTGTATGATAAATAAATGATTTACTGTTTTGAAATATAATGTTGATTTATCAGCAAAATAATATCAATTCATTAAAGGAAAATACCATAGTGAATTAGTAAGATTTTAGCTTATATATTTAAAAAATTATGGAAGAATGAAGGAAATCCCAGTCTTCTTTCAGTAACCTTTCTCTAACTCCAGGTACTAAAACTGTCAGATATATCAAGTTCTGGGACAGTCTCTCTCTCTCTCTCTCTCTCTCTCTCTCTCTCTCTCTCATTTCACTGAGACTCGAGATTGTGATGTACTTGTACTATTTGTTTTTAATACTTTCAAATAATATAATAATGATAATAATAACTGTAATTACAAATTCATATGTGATAGTATTTTGAAAGAAATCAATATAATCTATCCATGTCACTTTTAATTAAGGTACTCTCTCTCTCTCTCTCTCTCTCTCTCTCTCTCTCTCTCTCTCTTTTTTGCCACACAAGGATAATGTGTCATAGTGGTAACTCCCTCCCTCTCTTTCGCTGGAAGCGTTATAAGTATTTTTTTGAGAGAAACAGAAAGAGATAAACACTCTCTCTCTCTCTCTCTCTCTCTCTCTCTCTCTCTCTCTCTCTCTCTCTCTCTCTCTTTTACCAAGATGAAAGAATTTATGGTACTAGTATGTAAAAGGGAATTGATTTTGCGTAGGAAAAATCTATTTCTGGGCGATTGGCTCGTGTCGCCAGCGAAATATCCTTTAATCTATTATTTCTAGGGAAATAAAGTACTAACACATACCAGAGAATAAATAAATAAAGAAAAAGTCAGTACAACTGACTCGCCACCCTCCAAGAGGGTGTCGGTATGAACACTATGGCGAGTGAGACCACTACCACGAGCCGCTTGCCAATAGAAATCTCCCACTACAAAATCCCCACAAGAGGGGAGCCGACCCACAGAGTGGGCAGCAACTACTACTATCTCCATCCCATGCTGCCGACTGCTGCGCCTCGGTGGCCATCCTGAAAGTTAGCAGACAATCTTGAGCGATGGGATGGGTAGGGCGGGATTTCGCTGGCGACAACGAGCCAATCGCCCAGAAATAGATTTTTCCTTACGTCAAAATCCCTTTTCTGGGCTCAGCTCGTGTCGCTGCGCGAAATTGTTACCAGAGAAATAGCACAAGATTGTAAAGAAAACTCAACTAAACAAAGGGGTCTCAAATAAAAGATAACATAAAAAGAAGGAATATAATTGCTAATAAATATACTATACACAATGATACAAAATTAGAAATATTACTTAAATTAAACTTAATGCTAATAATATTTCTTAAAATTAACTTAATTTTTACATATATACAGGGCTTACATGGAATATATGTTAAAAGCAGTATCTGTGTAGATATGTACAAAGAACTCAAAAGCAATTATAACATAACTTGAACAGAACAAACTTCAATAACAATAATATCTGAAGGGAATGTATATGACTTATATAAAAAAACCCGTAACCATTGTAAATAAGATGTATCCCCTAGCATAAAAATAAGGGGATCACATCAAAGAGATCAATACATACAATCGATTGTGAGTGCCCCTAGCAAAAAAAAAAATAAGGGACACCCACCATATCACCATAAGAGCAGCTAAGACCCAAGGTAAACGTAGATGAACATGACAGGCATAGACGAACTGTTGGGTGAGACAGGTAGAAAGGAGGACTGGATCTTCTACTAAAGATTAAGCAGAGTCGGGGGAAACTATGTTACCCCGCCGCAACTGCTGAAAATTTCAGAGCTTCCAAGGACTTTAAGTAATTGACTCTTAAATACTGTTCGGCGCTTTCCATCCAGTATTTTTTTTATTTTTTCAAACTCATCGAAAATTCATAATGTTGGAAATTAGTTAATTGAGGTTGCTACTGCCCTCCCTGACCAATCATGTGCTTTTGGGAAAGAGTCATGGATTGGCTTTGCTTAACATTAAAGTACAGGATCTGCTGCCTGATAGCCTTTTAATAAGATTAAAGTCCCTAACCCACCTTTTTTTCCTCTCATTTTAAAGAGATGACCCGATGAGGATTGAGGAGGTCCTGGACAGAAGGGCTCGTAAGGTTCGATACTGGGCAAAGGAGATTATATCTTGTGGAAGGGTACAAGACCTTCCATGGTTCCCACCATCATCAAAGGATCTTCATTCGTTTGCTATAAAAACTAAACGTTTCCGGGAGAAAGTAGCACTTCCCCTGTGGGAAGAAAGTTGAATATGGATCCGGATCTCCTGGAATAACTGCCCCGAACAGTTCTGAAATTCTAGCTCCTGAGGCCAAGCTTAATAAAAATAGAGTTTTTCTTAAGAGCATTATAAATGGAACATGTTGTCCATTATCTGTTTCTGAAGCCAGCTTTAAACGAACATCATTTAAGAACCCGATGATACTGACGTATGGCCTTCACAGGAAGGTCTAAGTCCTAGCACGAAGCCTTGGGTAATAGACGAGAAGTAGGAGTCTGTCAAGTTCTCATGTTGAAACCAAATTGAAAAAACTCTTTTTTCAAGGCTGGACGTTTGTTTGTCGTAATGGATGCTAGCTGGCTAATCCTTTTTCCAAATAAAGATCTTGAAAAAGGAGATAATAGCTGAATTGATTGTCATGATTCTAAATATCTGATTACTCGTCAGGAAGGTTGCTAACTTTTTGTGACAAGCCACAGCGTCATACTGTCTCAAAGTTTGAATGCCCTGTTTATCATAATTTCCTGAAGAAGAATAATTTTGATTTTGGGGTCAATATTCGCGTCCTTTTTCTTTTCGCTGCAAACTTCATGAAATTCCATAAAGTTATGGGTTTTGAAAGAATTCCTGGGAAGGAAGCGAACACAGTCTTCGTTTGCACTGACTGGGTGAAGAGGCCGTGGTGGTCTGGGAATTCGGAAGAGGGAGGCGAAGACCCAGTTCCTGAATTGTAGGGTACCAATTGCTCTTACGGCCGTCTGGGGCTACTAGAGGCCACTTGACCCTTGAATGTCCTGAGTTTGTTCATTACCTTCTCATGATAATATTCACTGGATGGGAAGACATAAATCTTCTCCCCAGTTGTTCCAGTCTAGGGCCAGGGCGTCCGGGTTGGTATAGGCCAGAGGGTCCAGGTGTTGGGGGTGGGCCACCATAACCATTGGGAGTTTTGTGGTTCGCTTTGGGATTGCGAAGAGGATCCACTTGGTAGGCCTGGAACTCTCTGAAGAATCCATTGGGGAATCGAACTGCTGTCCAGTGAACCATGTTCCGACTCTAGGAGGTGACTTGATCGGGATTGAGTCATCTTGCTATGACGTTTCTCACCTCCATCTATATGGGTTCGGAGGAAGGAGGTTGCCAACTGAATTTGGTCCCCGCCATGGAGAAGGTATGGCTACCATGACATTGATTTAAGATGACGTGCTTTGGGAGCCTCCCCACTGTTTATACAAATGGGACTAGCCTACTGCGCTGTCTAATACTAGCTTTTATGTCGGGGAGTACGTTCGGCGGACGTAACCTTTTTAGAGTCAAGAACACTGCCATTGCTTCCAGTAATACGTTTTTATGTTGGAAACCTGACGGACTGAGGTGACCAAGTTCCCTGAACTTTTCTTAGAACTGAGAATATCCTCCCCCAACCGCTTTAACGAACGGCGTCTGTGTTGGCTGGTAATCCCCGGTAGGAGGGAAACTGAAGGGGCACTGATATCGATAAGTTCTTGAGAATAAAGAAAGAAAAGAAGGGAAATGAAAAAATGAAAAAAAGAAATGAAAAAAAGAGAAGAAGAAAAAAAGAAAAAAGAAAAAAAAAGAAAGGAAACAAAGAAAAAAAGCTTTTGGGGCCACGGGCGTAGTTCGATTCCGTATAATCTGAGGGACTGAGGATAATTTGTCCCCTGGACCTGCATTTGCTCGTGAGCGCCAGAATTCTGGTTTAGGTCCTTTCCGTTTGGCTTTCACACAAATCAAGGATGTTTGTCACTGATTGCAAACTGGAGTGAACCCAGGATCCTTTCCTGGGTTCCTTCTTGACGCAAGTTTGGTGACTCAGAAATTGCTTTATTACACTGACTTCGCTATTTTCTTTCCTCTTGGCTGATGGAATCGTTGCAGAGTAATTGGGAGGGGATAGATTCCATTGAATGCCCAGCCACTGAAAAAGTTTTGGACTCTGGAGTGAGTCTTGACTTTGGTCCTGTTTATCTTGAATGCCTAGATATTTCCAGGAACTGAATCCCACTTTCAGTTTTGTTGCTTTGTGGCATTCCTCGACTGTTTGGAGCCCTAGATTAACCAATTCGTCGAGATACGCTACTACCATAACCCCTTGCGATCTTAGTTGTTGAACTACCCACTTCCGCCAACTTCGTGAACACCCTGGTGCTTACGTTTGAAGCCCGAAAAGGAACTACCTTGAAGGGAAGAATGCCCTGATCTGACCTAGTCTTGAAGCCCGCAGCATACGGACGGAAGTGCCTTGCAATAGGGATATGATAGGTAAGCGTCTGTAATATCTATAGAGGTGGTGACGGCCCCTCTGGGGGGAAGTAAGGGTCCGTACCTGCGAGATCGTGAGCATTTGTTGGAACTTTTGTCGCAGCGAATGGCTAAGTTTAAGGCGGGTGACAAGTCTTAAGAATTACCCTTCTTTTTGTGAGCCTTTCTTTGGAACGCTGAACAAGCGCCCATTTGAAACTTTATCCTGTTGACTCTCGCTATAGCGTCCTTTCTGAAGGAGGTCCCTCCGCATACCTACCGTCAATTCTTTTATTTGGATGGAAGTTTGGCGGAAAGGTCTTGGATGGGGCGGGTTTCGCGATACCCTCAACTCCAAGCCCAGGCCTTTTGGACAACCAATTGCTTTTTTGCGCCCAACATTTGCTGAAATTCCGACCGGTTGGTTGGAAGTGAAACAGCCTCCCTACCTGACCTGAAACAGTCCTCATTGGTGTTGGTAGAGCCTCCGGCGGCCTCCCCGCTGAAAGATGCTTTACCTCTATTAAAAGGAGACCCTCCCTAGTCCTCCTCTGGACGAAAGGATCGCTTACCTCTGGCCTCCCTTACCCGAGCGGTCATAACTTCTGGAAGAGCCCTGGCCCATCGAACGACTTGATTGAAGGCTGGGGAGAGAGCGTAAGAGGTGGATGGGTTTGAGGCTGGGGGGGAAAGGGGGAATTGACATAGTATAGGCTGCCGATTGAGCCTTGGGAGGTATGAAAGGTTGGGCTGCTTGCACCAACGGGACAGGCTGGAACAGGCTGGGTAAAGTGTGGCTGTTTCTTTTTGGTAAGGCTGGAAAACGTCTGGGTTTCTTCTGGATCCCTTACCTCTGACCAACTTGATCTTGGCGTCTCTTGGCCGGTAAGACCCCAACGATCTTTAATTAAGGCTTTGGTTAAGCCTTGTATCCTCTGCCTGGACCTCCTTCACCATCGCATCTGGGAACTAGGTCTGCTCCCCAGATTTTGTTCGATGCAAGCAACGTTATTCGGTTCATGAGCCGAATCGTTGCTTCTTGGGGAGTCATGTTTCCTACAGTTTGTTCTAGCCGTGGCCGAACTCGAAACATCATTCATGACTGCACCGTTTGAGTCCAGTGGACTTGGTGATCCAGCTTAAAAAAGTTTGGCTCAGGGAACCATAGGAAATATTGGTAGCCACCCCTCGTCATAGGCCAATGGTATTGATAAGACCTTGGCCAACCTAGACTTGGCATCAAATTTACTGCCCTGAACTGAGGTTCTATCTGTAAAGTCTATGGCAGCTTCTGCACCAAACTGCTCCATAGCAACAGTCCTGGTTTGAGTTTGCCCTCGCAGGAAAGTGGTTGGGCAGGATCTTCCCCCACAACTCCCACCGGCTGAGGGAAGTAAAAGGAGACGTAGGGTCCCCGCTTCTTTGTCAGCTGAGGGCAACGAATCCCCCTTCTGGGGCTGCTGGAATGGTAATACCGTAGGCAAACTCTTTGGTCCAAGAAAGGGAGCGGGTACTCTCTTCCATTTGTAAAGATTGTGAAAGGACTCTTAAATCGGCTGTATTTTTCGGTTCGTTCGGAACAGTCCATGCTCCTCTAAACGCACCTGATCCATTCTCTTTGAGCCTGGGTCCTCGGTGAATAGAGGACTTGTCCTCGTTTAGGTACCTTACTCGTCTCTAGTTCCATTGGCAGAGGCGGTTGGAGCCTCGCCTCCTTTGGCGTATCCGATGAACGGTAGGCCTGAAGGTCTTCCGGTTAGAACTCGAAGTTCTTTCAACTCCCCTCCGAGTTCCACATTCCTGGGATAGAAATGAAGCCCGTCCTGGAAGGGGGCGTATGACGCTACTCTCCAAGGATTGTTTCATACTGAAGCGGTAGGTAGAAGATCATGGACGGAGGCAATTGCGCTCCCCCGTACCCTGTGCTGAAGGGTGGGGGAGAAGCTATGCGGAGCTTGGCTCAGTCCGGCGATAATGTTGTCCCCTGGTGAAGTTGAATCCTATGCAGACAACTTGGGAGAAACATCTTGTTCCATACTGGTTTTTTAGAGACCCCAACCAGGATCGCCCACTTGTTTGCAACAGGCCAGCGGTTGGGAATCCAAAGCCCGGAAGCTTGCTGCCGGAGGTGGACGGGTGGCTCCTGAAACCGGAACCAAAGGTCGTGGAACGGTTGAACTCCGCTGGAGTGGGGTTGTGATCTCTCCCTGGGGAGATCTACTCCTAGAGGATTTGGAGCCGGACCCCGGAATCTTTAGGACCTCTCTGCTGGGCCTCTGCTCTTGGGTTTTTATTAGCCAGGGAGGACTTACGAGATGATGGATGATGCCGACGCCGTCTTTTTAGACTACGGACGACCTCTTAGTCAAGGTTTTTTCATACAATCGAACTTTACCTGTCAGATATATACATAATCTCAGACTCCGTCGTCCCCGCCCCCCGACAGAAAATTCAAATTTCGCGGGCACACGCTGCAGGTAGGTCAGGTGATTCTACCGCGTCCTTGCCCTGGGTGGCGACAAGGATTAGGAACCATTCCTGTTTTTCTAAATCATATTTTTTTCTGTCCGCTTGGAATGTAAAACAACTTTTGCAGTTCCTCCTGACTTGATTTTTGGATTTCATCGCCATCGATCTTTCTGGCTACTTTTTCTTGCGGGAAGTACTGGAATCTTTGGTTCGGCATACATACGCATATTAATTTGTTTTGATAACTTTGGCTTCGAAAATTTTCGAAGAAATTGGTTTACGTGTAAACTACCGAACTTTTCGGTAGACAATCACAAATAAGTTTGCGAAGAAGGAAAATTTTGTTAATATTTATTCATAATAACGTGGTAGTAAATGTTAGAATTGATTGGAGCTAACTTCCTTCGTTGACGATGTAACGGAAAGAAATAGTTTTACTCTTCCTTTAAAAGAGTTTTATATCTCCCTCGTACTAACGAGCAGTTAGAGCATTAACATTACTAGTAAGTTGGGTGTATCCTCATCTCCTTCATTACTTCACAGAATCTTCCAATTAATTCATATTGCAATTTGAAGCACAACGGAACTTGTAGCTCAAAATACGAGCTATTGAAAAGGTAAAGAACGTAGTTTTTACTGTTAGTGCAGATTGGAGGGTGCGTTCTAGTTCGGGCTCTGTTTCGCTCCCGCCAGGCCTAGACCCTCTTCCGAAGCTCACATACCCAGAGGGTAAGGAAGGAAAGTTCGAAAGCCTTATACGGAGGTTATGGAGAATCCCCACCACCGGATCAGGCGTCCCCTCCGGCAGGATCTGGTAGAACGTCCCCCAGACTGAGGGCCAAGTTCGCCATTGGAAAGGGCGTCCTAAGGATTAGTAGAGGTGCCGTTCGATCGATCGGCTCTGTCCTCGCTCCATCAGGCCTAGACCTCTTCCAAACTCACAAGCCCTGAAGGAGAAGGAAAGTCGGAATAGCCTTACGGAGGTTTATGGAGAATCCCCACCAGAATCCGGTCGCGTTCCCTCGGCAGGAATCATGTAAAACGTCCCAGACTGCCAGGGTTGATAGCCATTGCAAAGGCATCCTTTAAAAAGTGCGTTTGTTTTTCTTCCGTTTCCGTTTCTTTCATCTTACATCCTAAAAGACTAATAATGTAGCATGTTAAAGAAGTTCGGACGATCTGGCTCGTTCTCTGAATAAGAGAAGAACACTGATTAATCACTGAGCGGTAGGCTGAGAGCCTATGCCTAGCAAGCTAGGCGCGAGCCCACGTTCCAACAGCCATCCAGCCGAGCCGCAATTTCCAACAGACTAGCGCTAGCCCGCTTCCAACAGTCCTAGCGCGAGGCCTCGTTCATACAGATAAACGCGAGCCGCGTTCCAAGAACTTTTTCTTGGCGCAAGGCCCGCCTTCAAAGAGAAAACAGACGGCTTAACTAAGGAGCCTTATAGTAGAATGGCAATAGAGAATGGATGCTTTCCATTGAACGTTTTCTGGCAAGAGGCTGCGTATAACAAAATACTAGAGGCGCTCGGAATCTCATTAGGGCTCACGGGACCCGTTCCACGCAAGCGGGAACGTTCCAGGGCGCGGTCTCCTTTCCTCTATCGGGTGCGGAACACATTCCCAGGCGCGCGGAACTTCCATACCGCCTAGGCGCTAGGCCGCAAAGGATCCAGAACCGCCAGGCGTCAGAAGATTTCAAAAATTTTCTCATTAGAGAGAGAGGTTCCGTCCCGCGAAGAACTCCCTTTCTTTGAATTTTTTAACTTGAACAACTTTCCCGCTGGCTAAATGTGCCAAGATGTTCGCCACAGGCTGGCCGTTGCCTTTTGTCAAGAAGGATTCTTGCTACTAAAGAAGCCGACCCCTTTTCATTTTATTCAGAAGACTCCTTTGTTTAGGTTCAGTTTCCTCCAATCAAGGCGGACTCTCTCCTTCATGCCATGCTCTTCCCTTCGTTTTGATGGAGGCAAGAGCTTTATTAGGGAGTTTTTTCTTAATTAAGATCTCATCGCTTTTTGGGTTTGGGTATGATCGGCGGGATGAAAATATCTACTTCCTTCCGTAAACCCTAGTGATGAACAGGCAATTCTGGTCTCGTTCCGCGAATTTTATGAACGAAAATCACGAAGATTTAAAAGGAGTTCCTTGATTAACTTCGTTCCTTAAGGATTTGTATTTAATATGGTTTGTGTGTATATAGTCATGATATATATATATATATATATTATTATATCTATATTATATAGTAATATAATATAAATATATCTACTATATATATAATGTGTGGTGTGGGTGTGTATATCTCTATACTCTTTCTATCAGTTCTAATTAACAAAAATAACGAAGATAGTAGAAGGTAGTAGAGTTTCTTCTCTTGTATTGAGAATACTATACGGTTCAATTCATAACACATACCGTAGTTACTTCTTTTGTTCTGTGCAACCTCAATTAAACAAGTATCCTTCTACGTCTTTCCTAGGAATACTACCGCTTAAAAAGGGATTGTTAAGACTACACCTACTTTAGCTTTCTAAGTTTATCGAGTCGTTTGTTTTCGCTTAAACAATATGCTTTAATAATAACTTCCTGAAGTTGCGAATAACATAATTTTAATTAAATTCCTTTATTAATTGGAGTAGCTGGGCAACCTCTGGAAGTAGTAAGCGGGGACTGCTTTCGCTGATAGCCTGAGACCAACGCCAGTACGCCTATGCCCAGTTTACTGTCCCAGTTAACCATGTAGTGGTCAGTCCATGAGCGGTCGGGCGAATCTCTCTCTCCTGCGGGATGGGAATAACTTTTCGTATTCATCCCCCTCCCCTACAATCGCGGGTTCCGTTAACCTCGGATTGAGGGGAATAGTTAAGCTAACGTAAATAAATATTGTTTGTACCTTTTTGCTAAGAAGCTTTCAATAAGAAAGTAGGATAGTACAACCTTTCAAATGGCGGTTTTGTTAACCGTAGGTAACATTATTAAAGTATTTCTATCGGGCAGCAGAACAATTATTGGTTATGTAATGCTCTCGTGGCTTACGAAATCAATAGCTTATTAGAGTACCTGCTCAGGAAGAAGTATGGATGAGTCGGATGGGAAACATTCTCTTTGGGGTCAGAACTTGTTTCCCCCTGAATGGACTATAACTACGTATACATAAAGTTTTTTCCTACTAAGAACGGAATTAAACAATGTGAAATGGGATGTCGGGTACCGAATAAAGGCCACAGGTGTTCTGGTCACATAACATAAAAATAATTAGACGAAAGCTGCCAGTCTGGCGCAAGACGCTCCAGAAAGTACCTCAACCCTGGTCGCGAATGCTTGCCAGAAGCGCCAGCCTTGGCGCAAAAGTTTGCGCTAGAAGCGCCAGCCTGGCCGGCAGTGAGCCAAGAGCACCATCCAAGATTTTTCTGCGTTTTAGAAAAGCGAGTTTATTAACCTAGGAGTCCAGTAGACCTCTCGGACACCAAGCTCGGTTAACGGCAATAAGATTTCGTTCCTTGATTTCGTTTACCCATTTAATTATCACTTAATGGCCAGTTCCACTACACTCTCATATCGCATAGAGCATCGAGAATCTCTTTTTTTTCGCTCCTATTCCGCGGTTAACAAACGAGATCCTTCGCGATCGAACGAATAATAACTTGTTTGTAACTGATGTTTTAACATTTATTGGAAGGAGTTGTGGAGAAGACGGAACAGGCTTCCTATAGACTGCTTCCTTTTCCTACTTCTCCCCCTCCCCGATTGAAGTATGACGTGGGAAAAGCTTTCCAAGGAAGGATTATCTTGCCCAGTACAAGCGGCAACTGGCCTCTTTGGTGGGAGTGTTTAGCGCCTCGTAGGAACGGACGTTTGCTGCCTTTCCAATCAAGAAGTCTCGTCCTCTCTTCCCTCCCCTGCGAAGCGAAGAGGCGTCATGCACGAGATGAAAGCTTCCCAAACATTTTATCGCAGAGGCTTCGGTTTCGTCGAGAGACCGGAGATCGGGGAAGAATCTTAACGGAAGACACGTAACTCCAGAGGGACGTCGGGAGACGTCCGTCGAAACAGACATGAATAGTCATTTAAAGCGTGGGCTTTTTCGACGCGAGGCTCCAACCAAAAGTTTTGGCGCCAGTTAGGACGCCTTTTGAAGAGCGAAGCGTCTTCCATGGCGCGAGGCGTCATCCAGTAACGTCAAGCAGCCACCCAAACAAACGGGAGGTCTCAGCCTCAGGACGCTTGGGTCTGACTATAAGCGTCATCCAAGCTCGGGAGCGTCATCCATTTATGGAAGAGAAGCCTCGGCTTGTTTGGCGCCTTCCAGGACTGATTGAAAGCCGGGGAAGAGGAAGGAATATCATTCCCACTTAGCCCCTCTCCTTAGGTAGGATTTTGTCTCCTCCAGTAGGAAAACAGTACGTACTGAAATTAGCAGCGGAGACTCCTCTAGAACCCCGAGTTAGAAGTTAAACTCCGGAGGAGGAGTATCAAGGAAGAGAAGGACTGTTCGAACTAATAATGTTTTTTGGGGGACAGCCTTGCTTCTATAGGTGAAGTGTGGAGACGACTTGAAAACTCCTGTCCTCTCCTCCTTCTCCGCGCGCGTCTTTTTCTCGGAGTGCAAAGACGAAGAAACTCTTCGTTTGTTTTTGGGAGCAGGATCTTCTTAAAAAGAGGACAGGTATATTAGTGTCTTTTTTAAACCAAAGCTGTCTCCCAGCGGCTCAGGAGGGCATCGCTTCTGTAACTCGCCTTTCTTTGGTCTGGACTTTTTTGTTCCTAATTCTTCCAGTAGTGAAGGACTTATTCCTCGTTCATTAACCTGAGAAGGTCGACTCAAGAGAACCTTCTGACACAGTCAGTAAGGAAGAAGAAACCTGCAAGAACAGCCCCAAGAACCACTGTCATTGTCTGATGAGGAAGAAAGACCCGCGGGCCTTAAAACCTGACCTGAACAGATGTGCTAGATGCGAAACATATAGGACAGATAATGAGTGTCCGATTTGGTGGACATTTGCCAGACATCCTCGAGACTCTACCAAGGCTCGAAGCTCCGGCGAAGTTGGGGAGGATCCCCCCACCCAGGCTCGAGGTCCCGCCAGGTCAGTAGCGAGGCGCCAGGCAAGGCAGCGAGGTAACCAGCCAGCGGGCGAAGCTCCAGGCAGGCGCAAGGCGCCACTCCAACCGGGTGCGCGAGACCGCCCGCCAGCCAGGCGAGAAGAGCTCCCAGGCGAGGCGCAATGGCGCCAGGCAGTCACAAATCGCAGCCAACCTGGTCGCGAGAACGCCAGCCAGGTGCGCGCGGCGCCAGGCGTGGTCACAAAAGTCCGCCAACCTGGCGCGAGACGCCAGCCAGGCGCCGAGGGTGCCAGCCATAGCCGCGAAGGCTCCAGGCAGGCGCCAAGGCGTCCGCTTCCAACCAGGAGCTTGAGACCAGCCCAGCCAGGTGCAAGGCCCGCCCGCCAATGGCGCGAAGCTCCAGGCAGGAGGCGCTGGAGGCGCCAGCCTAAGCACAAAGCGCCTCCCAGGCCATGCGACGATCATCCAGCCAGCGCAAGCCTAGGCTTGCTAGAGGCGAATCTCCAAGCTAAGACTCGAAGCGTCATCCAGATGCGAGGCGCCAGTCAAGCGAAAGGTACCTAGACAAGCGCTTAGGCGCCAACCAAGAGGCGAATGCACCAGCCAGGCGTCGAGGTTCCTGGCCGGAAGCCTTCAGGCTTTCAGTCCGGGTGAGATCCATTTCAAGAAAGCCCTGGTCCTTCTTTGAACATGTAGATCTCCTAAGCACTTCATTAGTGACTTGGATTCCGCTTCAAAACAGCTGAGAATTAAAAGGACGCGCAGGAAGTGCGCGCTTTTGCAAATTCTTGTTCTTTAGCATAACAATATGTCATATAAAGACGTATTAGCTGTGTTGTACGGTAGAAGGTGCCGAAACGTCTGTGTTGACTTCTCCATTTCACAAAGGTATGTCAAGTTAACCCTACGGAGAGATTCCTTCTCTTTTGGTTTATACGTTTCTGCGGATACGTTTACTTGGGTATAATGGACCTCGACACATGATCCGTTAACTTTTGGTTAGAGTTTTTAAGTTTTTTAACTTAGTGAGAATTAATTGGGGTTTTTTGAAAAGGAGTGTGGGGATAACTCGTTTTCCAATTTGAGCGGCGAAACCCTCGTTTGTTAGGATCAGGTTGATCGGGATCTGGTGTTTGCGCTTCCTTCATAAGGTGTATTGTCATCTAAGTGGATCATCACCCATTGACAAAAGTCCCTTTCAGGCTCTGCCTAGTAAGTGGGAATGAACCGACCCTTCGGCTAAGACCCCAACAAGTAACTCTTGGCCATAGATCCACATATCTCGCTAAAGTTTTCTTGAGGTGGATGCAGACTGCTGGCAAACACCCAACGCAAGTGCTAACCACCTATCATGGTCTGGAACCAAGGTTTTTATTTATGCCTACAACATATGTTTTTTGTTACCTGTCTATTCCATATAGTAGTAACTGTCCTCTTACCCTCCACCACGAAAGGGTGGCCAATCAGCTAGGTGTTATATCTGACAGGTTAAGTTGGATTGTATGGAAAACATGATGTTGTTATGATACAATAAAGCTTTTCATAGCATACTTACCTGGTCGAGATATATACGATTAGGGCCCACCCGGCCATCCCCCGGCCCGCCAAGGAGAACAGGTGGAAGAGAAAAAACAAATACTGAATAGAAAACAGGGGGTGGAATGGTTTTCCTAATCCTGCCCCCCATAGGGCAGGACCGGTAGATCACCGCTGACCCTACCTGCAGCGTGTGCCGCTAAATTTTTGAATTTTTCTGTCGGGGACGACGGAGGTTCCGTTAGCTATGTATATTATCTTGCCATTAAGGTAGGTTGTATGAAACTTTATTGTATCATAACAATATCATTTTTTACTTGCTTGTTCCTTTGAACCTTAGGTTCTAACCGGAACAGCAATCAGGAGAAGTATAAGTTTCTGTACCTGTATAGAAGCCTTGGAAGGATGGAGAGTTTGGCTGGGGTAGAAGATCCAGTGGCAACCCAAGGGCGTCCCTTGGGCGTCCAACGTACTCAACCGTCGACCAACAGGTCGTCTACACCTACCATGGGTTTTCAATGTTTAGATCTAACGTCGCGTAACTTGTAAGGCTTCCGAGGAGATGTCCTGGCCTGGGATCCGATCAACGGGCAGGCACGAGCTTTGTTGGATTGTAATAACGCAATAGTGCCGGGGGTCCGGGGCCCCGACCTCTGCTGGGTCGACGTAGCCCCGTTGACTTGCCTCCGGGGAATATCCAGGACCTCGCCAACCTCTTCTTCGAGAATGTAGGGGCTATACCCTTGGCGGCGTTCTTCCCAAAATCCGCCGACCCAGGCCCGCAGGGTTTGTTGCCAGTTGCGGGTGTCCTTCACAAGTCCGGAGCCTGGGAAGGAGAGGGTTTTATTTATTAGTTTTTTAAGATTAAACTTAAAACTAAAACTAAACATTAAAAGCTTGAACTTAAAAATTATAGGGGATGCTAAATATCCCCTGTATTTTTTTATCTTAAGTTTAAGAAAAGATTAGAAGTTTTTTGAAAACTTAAGAACTATAAACGCAAGTAGGGACTAAAGGTGCTAACGGAGTTGGTGAAATACTTACCCCGTCTAAGAGCTGGTCTCAGCCAGAAATCATAACAGATGGTGGCAGTGTCTCGTGATACCATACTTGGAGGTCCCCGTGCGGAGTGTCTCGCCCATGGAGCAATTGGGACCGGGGCCAAACTTCATGTCCACAGGGGTCTTGAAGCGGGGTGGCGGTAGGCATCCCGGATGCTCACAGTTGGTTGGGTCCTGTAAGTTGAAACAAGAGCCAACATGAGCATCTTAAAGGCGGCTTATCCACTTACCAGGCTAAGGAGGAAGAAGAACTCCGCTGCATGCCGGAGCTCGGAAAAAATCTGGGCATAACCGCCTCCCTTAACCCCTACCCTTAAACCGCCTGAATAGGCTATAACCCCCACGGCGAGACCCGTCCGGTGAGGCAGACAAGGGTGAGGGGATGGTTTTAAGGGTTTCTTCTTAAGATAAACTTACTTAGTTTTAACAATAACTAATTCTTAAACCCTATAAAAAAAAAACTCGAACGTACCGGACTAAGTCCAGTTGCGTTGCGGAGCGTGTTCGCAACCTCCAGCGCGACGGAGGGGTTAGTAAAGAGACCAACTGTATTGCCTCAGTTCAACCCTGCGGGGTGAACTAGCCACCTTTCCACTTGTATGCCGTAGCTCCCACGGTAGTAAAAGGGTAGGCCCCAGTAAAGGTGGGTAAAGGGCGAGAGGGTGGCAACACAGGACTCGCGCTAGCGAACGGAGTCGACGGAGAAGCGACGGGAGGGGGAAAGGCCAGTCCCCCCCCCCCTCCCCTGCCATCCGGCCGGACCGAAGAAAGCTGGAGAGGTCGTCGAGTCCAGTCTGGGTCTGTCCCGTTCCCTCTAACTTCCCTCCGCCTGGGGGGAGAGAGAGGCATGTCTTTGGGTATGCGGAGCGATCGTGGTCTAGCAACCCAAACCCAACCCTTCCCCCCTCCGGCCCACACCTATGGAATAGGCGGGGGTAGGGTATAGATGACTGGAACAGGCGTCTGGCTGCTCCGTGACTCACGTCGTGACCACGGGGCGGTAAATAACAAAACCAATGAAAACGATAAGGGCCTAAAGATAGCACACGGCTGATCAGAGAGAATGCTAATAAGGGAACGCAACCGAACTGAAGAGCTGTAGCGCATGGGTTGGGCCCTATGTGCCTATAACCTAGGCTAAGATGAAGCCAAGACTGCCTACATTAACAAAGAACATCAATAAATTAAATAAAACGATTGAAAGAAAAGCAAAAAACAAAATAGTAGGAGAAAAAATCCAGGAGTGTACGCTAAAAAAAAATAAAATAAACCAAAAAAAATGGAGAAACCCCACAAAAAGAAAGAAAGAAGAAGAAAATCTAAATAACCAAAAAAAAAAAACAAATAAAAGAAAAACAAAAAAAAAATAACAAAAAAAAATAAAAAAAAAAAGAAAAAAAAAAAAAAAAAAAAAAAAAAAAAAAAAAAAAGAGTAAAGGTAAAAAACTAAAACAAAAAGGGGATAAAAAACCAAAAAAAAAAATAAAAAAAAAAAAAAAATATAACAAAAAGAAAAAACACATAAAAAAAAAAAAACCTAAAATAAAAAAAAAAATAATAAAAACCAAAAAAAAAAAATAAAAAACAGAAAACCTGCCGAGATAGCAATTTAAATAAATAGGAGCGAGAAAGAAAGTTCTGGCCACTCTAAGCTAACCGGGCCGATACAAAGCCGTGGCTAGGTCCTGTAATAGGAATAAAGCCTAACGTAAGGTTAAAAAAGACATGCATGCATGACATAAAAACCGGCGTAGACTGTACCCTAAACTAAAACCAAATAGGAATGCCTAAAAATAGAGCGTTACTAAAGTAAGGGGATGGTTCTGGGTGTATGGAAGACCAAGAACGAACCCGCCACGAGGCAGAACCATGCTGCCATGCTTCCGACCTAGAGTTCGTATTATACCTAAAAACGGCAAATACTGACTCAAGGACGGAAAAAACCAAATAGCAATAAACATTGAGACTTAACTTAGCTGCTGCGATGGCTGCACGCTCCATGATGAGTAAATCCAAAAAATAAAGGGGCACAAAAACACAGAGCAAAAAAGGGCACGTGTATACAGTGTGCGCTAACTGAAAAGGATGGCCACCAGGAGGCGCAGCAGTCGGCAGCATGGGATGGAGTAGTAGTAGTTGCTGCCCACTCTGTGGGTGGCGGCTCCCCTCTTGTGGGGATTTTGTAGTGGGAGATTTCTATGGCAAGCGGCTCGTGGTAGTGGTCTCACTCGCCATAGTGTTCATACCGACACCCTCTTGGAGGGTGAGCGAGTCAGTTGTACTGACCTTTTTATTTGTTTTTAATACTTTCAAATATAATAATATGCTAATATAACTGTATTCAAAATTCAATGTGATAGTATTTTAAAGAAATACAATACTAATCTATCCATGTCACTTTTAATTAAGGTTAACTCTCTCCTCTCTCTCTCTCTCTCTCTCTCTCTCTTCTCTCTCTCTCTCTCTCTCTCTTCTCTTTTTTGCCACACAAGATAATGTGTCATAGTGGTAACTCCTCCCTCTCTTTCGCTGGAAGCGTTATAAGTATTTTTTTGAGAGAACAGAAAGAGTAATTAAACACTCTCTCCTCTCTCTCCTCTCTCTTCTCTCTCTCTCTCTCTCTCTCGTCTCTCTCTTTTACCAAGATGGAAACAGAATTTTTTGGTAGACTAGTATGTTAAAATGTGTATTGGATAATTTTCAGTTATTTAATAATAATAATAAATAATAATAATAATAATAAATCTGTAATTACAAAATTCATAATGGTCATATTTTAAAGAGATGACAATGACCTTTCCATTTCACTTGTAAGGATAATTCCTCTTTCTTACTGAGATGAGAGAATTTTATGGTAGATGCACTGTTTGTTTATTAATATTTTCAAATAATAATAATAATAATAATAATAATAATAATAGAAGTAGTAATAATACGATAACTAATTTCAAAAGAAAATTCTTCCCTTTGTCTTTTTCTGTATCAATTTCCCTATCTCATAACTCCAGTGACACTCGGAGCTGGGAAAGTAACAATGCCATACAATGGTCAACAAATTTAATGGTTTTATGTAATCTCTCTCTCTCTCTCTCTCTCTCTCTCTCTCTCTCTCTCTCTCTCTCTCTCTCTCTCTCTCTCTCTTGTATTTTAATGAAAATATACAGTAATTTGTGAATACACAGTGTTGCACATGAAAAAAGTAAATTAGTGATAATTTTAGAGATACGGCCCTAAGAAAAATTGCAAATTAGTGAAATTTTCCCTGTGGACATGTTTTCAAGAACGTCGTTCTGGCTTACGACGATTTTCGGGTTACGACGCGTCTTAAGAATGGAACCCCCGTCGTAACCCGGGGACTGCCTGTACTTCTTAGTACTTCCAGTTGAGTACTGGAGTGTAAGTACAAGTTACCAATGTTGTGTATTTGCCAAGCTGGGAGGAAAGATAATGATGGGAAATATTAGGTTACAAGGTTGCCAGCTAGTGGGACTCAGGAGCTACGAAAATACATTTATTATGACAGCTTAACAACTCAAATAAGCTCAGAAAAATTGGACAAATGCCAAAAGTCAAATAATAGCAAAATATGGGTGAAATCACTTGACTGGTACTGATGGCTCGAGAGTGTCTTGGGAAGTGGAAAACGGCCCCAAAATTCAAACCACCTGTAAGAGAAGATGCAGGAAATATGGGTTAAGCTAACATTCACTGTTCTTAACGTATTAACCAATCAAACAATCCCTCTACCCAAATGATGCAAGGTACATCAGAAGATGCAATGAGGCTATGGGGGTTTGGGGCCACATGCTTTAGAAGATGGCAGCACTGAGAGTGCTTTGACAAATTCAAAATTTTACTGAAATTCTTTACAATGTAAGACTATACCAGGTAAGGGAGTCCCTGGCTATCGGCGGACTCAGTTAATGGTGATCTGGTATTAACCAAGATATGGGCGCCATAAGTTTCACAAATCACTGAGTTGTGGTTAACGGTGACTTTTGCTTATCATCAAGCCCGTCGGAATGGAACCCCTGCCAGTAACCGGGGACTGCCTGACCTAACCTAAGCTCCTGTATTCATATTCTTGAGATTCATGGACCCACCTATTCACGAATGTTTGCAGGAGGCCTCGTTCATTCGCAGGTTTTTTCAACAATAAATATTTGCTGATTAGTCTATTTTGATGTTTTTTCATGACTAAATTCATTTTACAAAAATTATTTACTAATTTGCAGATATTAATACTGGTTAATACTGTATTAAGTTTTAATAATATTAAATGACATTAAATAATAAAAATAATCTCTCTCTCTCTCTCTCTCTCTCTCTCTCTCTCTCTCTCTCTCTCTCTCTCTCTCTCTCTCTCTCTCTCTCTCTCTCTCTCTCTCTCTCTCTCTCTCTCTCTCTCTCTTTTACTGAGATGTAAGTTTTTTGTATGATAAATAAGTAATTTACTAATTTTCAAATAGTATTTATTAATGTAAACAGTGATAATATAAATTCATCAAAGAAAATACTATAGGGAATTCATAAGATTTTAGTTTTAAATTAATAAATTATCTAATGTTTTAAAAAGGAATACATGTCATCCCTCATCTTTTTGCCAGAGACTTGGAAAGACAGGGAAGGACGAGCCTGTCACAAATGTCAAGAAACCTGGCAGCAAGGGTTGGGGAGTGTTACCATCTTAGTCGGTCCCTAATAAGTACTGCCAACTTGGTGGTCAAAGGATATACTAAAAAATCTCTCTCTCTCTCTCTCTCTCTCTCTCTCTCTCTCTCTCTCTCTCTCTCTCTCTCTCTCTCTCTCTCTCACAGGAAAAGTCTCGTAAACCAATTGGTATTAACACATAAGCGCACTGTTTATGCATGTATTCATAGTGTTTTAAAAATGCACGAAGAGGCCGAGATAGGTACGCCACCACGTATACGTATGAGATGCATGATGGGAGGGATGCTGTCCAATAGGAGAGAAGGATTTCATGGCTTGGCTAGCATCAGGAACCAAGGGGAGAGCAGGATGACGGTGGCGAGTCTACTAGTACTAAGATGGCGGCGCGCGGCACGAGTTTCAAAATTGTTATCCGGGCGAATCTCGGACTTTCAGAAACCTTTCGTATCTTGAAAACTTTTCGTATGTAGAGCAGTAAAATTTTTCGCATTGGCTTTCGTATCTCGAGTTTTTCGTAAGTTAAGCCTTTCATATCTTGAGGTACTACTTTACTATATGATTGGGCAGAGGTAAATAGGATGGTATTTAACTCTGATAAATTTGAATCAATAAATTATGGAAACAGAGAAGGAAAGCTATATGCATATAGGGGACCTAATAATGAGACAATCACAAATAAGGAAGCAGTTAAAGACCTTGGTGTGATGTTGAATAGATCATGTTATGCAATGATCAAATAGCAGTTCTATTGGCAAAATGTAAAGGAGAAATGAGAATGTTGTTACGACACTTCAAAACAAGAAAAGCTGAACACATGATTATGCTTTATAAAACGTATTCATAGTCCACTTGAATATTGCAATATGATATGGTACCCACACTATCAAAAGGATATTGCACAAATAGAGAGTGTACAAAGGTCCTTTACAGCTAGAATAGAAGAGGTTAAGGATCTTGACTACTGGGAAAGACTACAATCCTTAAAATTATAACAGATAGAAGGAATTGCCAAAAACATCATGGAGCTAAAAATATCTGAAAGAGCAAGCAGAGGTAGATTAATAGTGCCCAAAACTATACCAGGACAAATAAAGCACACAGGACATTAATCCACTTCGCACCAGCATCAACAATGCAGCGTCTATTCAATGCGTTGCCAGCTCATCTGAGGAATATATCTGGAGTGAGCGTAGATGTGTTAAAGAAAGCTCGACAAAATATCTAAGCTGCATCCCAGACCATCCAAGATTGGAAGATGCAAAATATACTGGAAGATGCACTAGCAACTCTGGGTAGACATTAGAGGTGCCTCACACTGAGGGACCTGGGGCAACCGAACAAGATGTAAGGTCTGTAAGGTAAGGTCTCTCTCTCTCTCTCTCTCTCTCTCTCTCTCTCTCTCTCTCTCTCTCTCCATAATAATTCATAAATAATTTCACTTATGAAAGGACAACACAATTTCTCTCTCTCTCTCTCTCTCTCTCTCTCTCTCTCTCTCTCTCTCTCTCTCTCTCTCTCTCTCTACAAGATATGTATGTCATAGTGGTAACACTCTCTCTCTGTATTGGCTAGAAGTGTTAGAAATATGTATGTACATAAGATGACTTTGAAATTATATTAATGATATATAATCTCAAAGATTAATACAGTAATAATAAGATAATAATTTAAGGTAAATTTGATGTAGGATGTTATTTAAGGTATACATTTGGTATTTGAACTTTCAAGATAGGCAGTTATAAGTGTTTTGGGGTGGCTTTAAGTATTCGCAGATTTCAACTATTCGTAAGGTGGCCTGGTTACACATCCCCCGCAGTTATGCGGTCTACTGTATTTTGGCAATGGGATGACTTTCCCTCTTAGATTGCTATTACAGCAGAGAGAAGAGAGTCCGGAGATAAGGTTGTTTCAGAGGAAGAGGATGTACAGAGGGAGAGAGGATGGGGAAACCGATGGCACTTGCACACACAGACACCAGCTTAGATTGTTTTTTTGCAAGCTTTGCGAGGTCCTCCGAGGGCTTCCGTGGGCTACGTCCTTCCTGGGCAAGGGTCTTCTCTGCGGTCCCTTGGTGGCTGTCTGTCACATGGTGGCTGTACCCATGCAGTTGTCCGACTTGGTTGGGAGAGAGTAGACTTGGCCCGTTAGGCCCGACGCTTGCATGTCATATGGGAAAGAGGAGTGACCTCTTCTCTGCTAGGTGGATGCCTGCCGACTTGGGAGTGGTTGGAACTAGGCTGCAGTGTTGCCAAATCGTTGGCAGCGTCTGAAGTGCGAAAGAGCTTCTTTGGGGAAGTAATTGGGATATGCTATATGTTAAGGTGTGGAAGGAGGCTCAAGGAAAGGATGTGGCAGCACATCCTCCTGTATGTAAGGAATGTGGGAATCTGAAAACCTTTACCCAAAATTCTTGTCATTGATAAATAAACCATAGGCAGTCCCCACTTATTAACAGCATCAGTTAACGGCATTTCGGTTTTACGACACTTGGCTTATGACGTTGTTAACCAGATTTTCTGTGCCAGTTAGGGGTTTATTGGCATCAGTAAGCAATTTTGCACACAGGTAAATGGTTTACCAGCATCGGTAAACAGTTTATCAGTGCTGATCGGCACTTACTGAGTCATAAACACCATTTATTACCATAATTACGGGGATGTTCTGGTTATCGACGATTTTTTGGTAATAGGCACTCGGCTGGTAAAGGAACCCACTGTAACTGGGGACTGACTGTTCAGTAACTGAATGAATCCTGTTCATGAAACCTTATGATTAAGCCTAAGCCACTCAGTGCAGCACTGCCCTGAGTGGCCGAAAGTGCTCCAGTTTTGGCTGTATTGCATAAATTTCATGATTTTTTCATTTACTCAGGGCAACTGCATAGAGTAAATTGTTAAATATAATATGTTCCCAGGACTTGCTTTTACTAGTGGCAGTGAATTGCATCTTACATGTCTCTATGATGGTTTATATTGCTAGGAAAATATGTGTTATTTGCACAAAGACGAATGTTGGTGCACATCTCAAGCACGTACTCTGGCTATTCTTATTCATTCTTGTAGCACTTCTTCAAGGCACAGTGGCAAGTGATCATGGTTATCAGCAACCCAGGCATTTTCTCCTAGGACAGATTTTCTTTCATAGGTAATTTTTTAAAATTTCCCAGTAGATTTTTATCTCTTGGCTGTGATCAGGGTTTGGAGCATGAAGCTTCACTAAACCTATGGAAGTTTTGACAGTTCTAAAATTCTGGATGGATGTATGACTAGCAAAGCAGAAGCAACATGAGGGTCTTTCTAATTTGAAAATTAACCCTCCCTCACTAAATATCTGATCTGCTATTGCAGAATAACAGCATAATTGTTTGCTTGAATATGCCCAGCTTCAAGTAAGCTAGACTCAGAAAGGGTTGCCATGTCATTATCCAACCTAAGTAAATAATTGTTAACTTTCTCTTTTTTTCTATCGGGGTTTGCAAATTGAGAAATCAAGGCTGGAGTATAATAGAACACTTTGTCTCTGCAGGTTGACTTCCCTTTATTATTTCCATAGATGAAACCTGTTCATATGGAACAAACACACAGGGGCACATTAACTTGAAATTCAAGCTTTCAAAGAATGTTGGTTTTAACTTCCTACCACAGACCCTACAGTGCAGCAGTTACTGATAATGATACAGAGATAGTGATTTTTCATCACCCTGGCCATAAGGATTTTCAGCTAAAGATTTAAAGAAAGAAAGAACAAATACATGGACTAAATATTTTCCTTTTACAGCCTGGATTGCTTAATTATCCAGAATACGTATATATTTGCTCTCTCATTTTAAGTACAGTAACCTTTTTTCGGAAATGTATTTTAGAATAGTTAATTTTTTCCGCAAAATTCATAGTTCTTATATTTTTCAGTGACAACATACTCATTAGGTTGGGATGCTATCCAGTATCCAAGTCATTCTGCTAAAAGCAAGAGAAAAAAACCACCTCTTCCATTAATGGCTCAGGCCTATGCTATCAAAAGTAGAGTACCGTTTCCAATGATCTTCAAGGATTGGGATGTGAGGCTTGCTACTAATATCTCTTTTGAAGAATATGTACCTGATTCTGAAGACTTCATAAGAATTCGTGAGCAGATGAAGATTGAAATCAAGAAAATTATTGTAAAACACATGGATACTTTCAGTGGCATTGAAGTAGAAGAAAAACACGAGTATTCAGAATTAATGGCAGAAAAAAGTAATGTGGTAAGTTTTGAGTAACACTGCTGAGTCTGTCTTTTATGTTAGTCATAAACTATCTTAATATCACATGCCATGGTTACTATGTGGGAGAAATCATTGTGTTAAGTCTTTATTTATGCTTTAACTCTTAGATTTTTTTGGTCTCGGTTCTTTCTGCTTCTATATTTGCTTCTGTATCTGCTATTTTTCTAAATTTCTGCTGTTGCTCCTGTTTTCATGGCATGATAAAACTATCTGAGTCTTTGATATTTTCATCTTGTTATCATTAAGTATTAGTATAATCCAACCTGCTACTAGATGGTAAACTATAAAAGAATGATCTAAAACTAAGAAGAGAAAGGAGGACATAAATGACACAAATTAAATAGATAAGATTAAGAACAATCGACTATGAAGTGAGATGCATGTCAGTTCCTCAGCAAAAAAGCATTTGCATAAAGTGTGACTTTCTAAAGTTCAGCACTTCAACTTCAAGATGAATAATGAAACCAGATGTTAGACTGTCCATCACTTGGACATGTGAGAAGCTGTACTTAAATTTTGTATGTTAGAATTCTTCCATACTAAATGATGTCAGTGTTAGTGCTAACTCATTTTCAAATAAACTGTTCTTGTAGGAATGTAGGGGAATGAAAGATAATATTAAAGGAATTGAAAATCATGTTTGGAGAAAGGGATAAGTAAATGTTGAACTAGGGTTGCCACTAGAGACTAGATGATCGCTCCTAAAACCTTTTATCCTTTTGGTGTGATGTGTGAGGCTTGCTTGTACTTTTGTGCTTACCAGTTTTGTTGCCTTAGAGAAAACTGCCAAAGACTAATGGCTCTTCCTTTGTGGTTACATTGAATGAGCATAAAAAAATAACAATTCTGTCTCTGCAAAACCTACAGTGCCCCCATTCTTTGTGTCTTCAGGCAACAGCATAATGCCTTCATCTGCTGTTAGAAGGAAGCTTAGGTTGGAAGCAGGAAAATTTACCCCAAGTCCCTTAACAATTTTTTAAGTCTGTTGTCAATATATGACAGATGCCCCAAAAATAAGCAGCATTTTTGCTGAGCATTTGGCACCGATGTTTTGCAAAAATAAAAAACTGCCCATTCATTCCAGTATGTATTAAGTTATTGAAGAAAGCAAGCCACCTGCCTTCACAACAAATAAGGAAGAAGGTTATAATATTCAGTTTACTTGAGGTTTGATGCTGCCATAGCATTATGTAATGATACAGCCCCATGCCTAAATCAAATTCTGTATGCCATGATAAAGAATATTTCAGTCAATGCCAAAAAATATACTGTTTATAAACTGAATTTATCAAGACAGTGGCTACCCAGGAGTTTTGGAATTCACCCTCATTTTAGGACATTTAACCAGGTAGAGAAGGTTTTAGCAAACTAGTTAACCCTTTTAGCTTTGACATCATGTTTATATAGGCTGATGGGGAAAAAATGGTCAATATAAGATCTATTACCTCCCAGAGAAGTAAGATATCTTGTTACTTTTATAATATTAGGTTTTTAACTAATACGTTGAACTGTTGATGCCTCCATTTGAGAAACCTTTGCTTCCAGTCAGAGATCATGTGACCATATCATTTGACTTTGAAAAGTTATATGATACTGGTTAGTGGAACAGAATTCTTGAAATGTTGCCTTAGTTTTATGTATGCAACTTACCAAGTAGTTACATAGCTATAGTTTGTAAAACCGTCGGCAGCTAGAATTTTTGAAATTCGCGGAAGCGCTAGTTTGTTTTGGTCAGGTGATACCCCCTGCCCACTATTGGGGGAGTGAGGAACCAACACCGTTTGAAAATCAGTGTTTCTGCCGGCTGGTACTGTCAGCACAGTTTCAGTAGTCGGCAGAATTTTTGGAATTCTTTGCCATCACTCATTTTTGGAGTTATTTGGTGAAGTACTCTGAATATTGGAAGTTTTGTTTTCAATGATAGCTATTTAGGAATAGAAATAGTTTTAAATATTTTTGCAATGAAATTCACTAGTTTTGAATTGGTCTACATAATGTCAGACACTAGTTCATCTGGGATTAGGTATTGTATTAAAAGGCTGCAATACTAGGATCACTAAAGTGGGTAATGATCCACATTCAGTTTGCACAGGTTGTAGGGGACAGACTTGTACACCAGATCAAACTTGTGGGGAGTGTATTAATTGGGATCAAAGAACTTGGAAGATCTTGACTAGTTACATGAACAAGTTAGAGAGATAAAAAGAGAAAAGCGGCTTCTAGAGCTAAAGCAAAAAGCTTAATTACCGTATAAACTCAAGTAACGTGCAATCTCGCGTATCATGCGACCTAAAAATTTTCACCAATAAACAGTGGTTTTGTCATGTATCTCATGTATTGTGCGAGTTCTTTTTCTGAGAGTGTCAGTTCATAAGGTTGGTGGTTTAGCATGCTAATGGCCGAGTCATTTCAGATGTGTGCTGCTGCTAGTCAAGTTACAGTAATTTTCTTACTAATCTCGAGAATTGAATAGAAAATCTCAAGATTAAACAAGAATCCCAAGATAATAAAATAATTGTAAAAATAACACGCCTTGGAGTCCTAAATCATTCTCTCTCTCTCTCTCTCTCTCTCTCTCTCTCTCTCTCTCTCGTCTCTCTCTCTCTCTCTCTAATCTCTCTCTCTCTCTCTCCTCTTCTCAATCATCGTCATCTCTCTCTCGTCCTCTCCCTCATAAATACTGTAATTTGAGTCTTTCACCAACGGGTATCAGTAAATGTGTAGACATTGTGTGCGTTTAAAAAAATGTGCAGTACACACACATTCCGATGTTTCAGTTTTTGGAGTTTTTCAGATTTCGGAAATGTGAGGTCAGATGCATAATCAAACAAACATCACTACTGCAGCAAAAAAAAATTTTCCCTTTATGTTTTTCATTATTGTTATTTATTAATTACAGTTTATTTAAATAAATATTAATATAATACTGTTAAATGAATGTGAGATAATTAAGATCACCTATAATAAAATAGTGGGACAATTAATACCGTATGTTCACTAATAGCTATTATTTTCAAAACAAACATTCCGTAAAACATAAAAATTATATGTACATAACAATCTAAATATAATAATGTTTTCCAGTTCAACTTGTGAATTTTAACAATAAGTATGACTATATAATATATTTCACCATATCGATCTTGAAGTTGATGAGTCGTAAAATTTTGAGGATGGTCCGGGAAAAGGATTTGCACTTTGTGATTACGTATCGCTACAACACCATGTGGTATTTTCATACCACTATATTGATGACGCATCGCTACGACACACTGGTATTTTTCATACCACTATACAATAAAGTTAAAATGATCATATTATATTATTGTTTTCACAAAGAAATAATTATATAAAGAAAATTATTGAGTAATTTTTGCTGTCAGCAGACAGAAAATCACAATCATGGTAACATTCAAACCTATAGTCTGTCTAGAATGTCATGAAACATCGAGTTGGTTTGCGACGATGCCAAACTTCCTCAAGCCTTTTAATCTGACTCAAGCTAATTCCAGCATCATTCCATTCCGGGTCCTTTAATACGGTCGTAAAATTTCCTCTTTAATCCCATAACTGAATCTTTCCAGTCGCACAAAAGCTGAATGATTGTTGTGGATTAAGTTTACCTTGTGTTTTGAAAACAGCTCATAAAGTTGATTGCTTTGTTTATTTTAAAAACATTCATGTAAAAAAATTTTTTTAGGAAGAGTTCGAGCACCATATAAAGTACGGGAGACAAGTAAGTGTCCTTTAATACATATCACAGTTTTTCTACAACTTTTAAGAGATCCATCTCAGATGAAAATAAAAATTTAACGTTCCGTACCCTACGATCAGTCTAGTTCAGTACAATACTGGAATCTTAACACACTTACGCTGATTGGATGTATTAACCCTTAAACGCCGACTGGACGTATTTTACGTCAACATTTTTTGTCTCTCGGGTGCCGACTGGACGTATTTTACGTCGACATACAAAAGTTTTTTTAAAATTCGCGGAAAAATACTTATGGCCTACCAGCCTAAAACTTTTGAATCACGCGCCTTGGGGGATGCTGGGAGTTCACAGATCAAGGCCTTGTTTTGTTTTGAAGCGTGACCCAAGTGCGCATGCGCGATATCCCTTCTTCTCGCTCCAGCCAGCATCAGTAGCGCATCATCCGAGAGCGATCTTTCGTCAGAAGCGTGTTTTTCTGGACTTGTGCGAGACTTAGAGCATTTGTGTTGCTACAGGACATTCCTAGATATGTCTCAACGACGTGTGGACCGCGAAAGGCGTGTTTTACCCGTCGGAAGGGATCATGTAAGGCGAGTTTTGGACCTGGATGCTGGCAAGGGGCCAAGCACCCAGCATGACCCCGCGCCTCAAGGCCATTCTGTGCAGCCACGTGTGGCTGAAAGTGTTTTAGGAACACAGCGTATGCCTTTGGTTACCCCTAGGAAGCATGTGGGCGTCCTTAGGGGCATTCGTAAGCATTTGCGAGGCCTCCAACAAAGGGACATAGATGAATATTTATCGGAGCTTGATCGGGAACATGTCGCAAGTCCTCATTTTGATGGCGGATGGTCATCGAGTGATGAGGACATCAGTCCCGATGAAAGTGAGGATGAATATATGCCCCCAATGTCCGTTCGAGGCTCACATCCCGAAAGTGAGCTCGAATTCAGTGGGTTCAGTGCTTACGAGGGGGAATCTGAGGAGGGGGAGGATGGGGATACGGGGTCAAGTTTTATCGCAGAGGACGATACAGAAAGTGAAGGCCTAAGTGAGGGTGATGGGCCAACGGGGGAGGGTAGAGTGCAATATCGTGCCCGCACCCGTGCGCGCGCACGGGCATGTAGAAGGTCGGCTCGTCGCGCCAGCCAAGGTGAAGGTCGGTCGTCGGAGAGTGACGAGGGGTGGACGGAGGACCCCACCCCTCCTAACATGCACCCCTTCACGGCAACCCCTGGGATCACCGTACCAGTACCCCTGACTGTTTTGGGGTTCATCCAGCTTTTCCTGACGCAGGAATTGCTGGAATACCTGGTACATGAGACGGTGGACTACGCTCGGTACTGCCGGTATGAGCTGAGGACGACCTTGTCGTATTACTGGCGGGGTTGCAACCTCATTGACATGGCCCATTTTTTGGGGCTGCACATTTATTTTGGTATGACACCTGCTTCCGACGTCAGGCAATATTGGAGGAGAAATTATTTTTTATGTATGCCTAATGTGCCTGGCGTTATGTCCCGTGATAATTTCCTGGGTTGGGTTTTACAGGTACTTCAACGCCTTCAACCGAAGGGCCATACCCCGGAATAACAGTGATCGCCTCATTTTAGTGCGCCCAGTGTTGGATTATATCCGTGATCGGTGTAGTAATCTTGTGATTCCTGGAAAGAACCTGTCTTTGGATGAGGGGATGATGCCTTACAAAGGACGTCTTAGTATAAAAGTGTATAACCCCAAGAAGCCGAAGAAATATGGTGTGAAATTCTTTCTTATTACTGAGGCCAACACTGGATATGTTGTGGACTTTTCAGTGTATTCCGGGGTCTTCTCCACGCTGCGTGACACTGTATTCAATCTTGTGGGACGTTTCCGTAACCAGGGATATCACCTGTTTATGGATAATTATTATAACTCGGTATCCCTGGCCCAGGAACTGTATGAAGCAGGTGTTCACGTCAGTGGTACCCTTCGGTTGGTGCGTGGGGCCCCGAATGTCCTCAAGAGGTTCGTTAGTCATCCGCAACACCTGGCAAGAGGAGAGACAGAGTGGCAGCGGAAGGGCGCTGTCTTCGTCATCTGTTGGAAGGGTGTCCGACTCGTCCCCATGATTACGACGAGTCATGAACCCATCCAAGAAGAGATCGTACAGCGGAAGAAGACACGTCGACAGGGCCGAGTTGTGTTTGAGGAGTTTCGTACCGAGCGGCCTACCGTCATTGGGCACTACAACAGGCACATGGGAGGAGTTGATCTCTTTGATCAGCTCATCCAGTATTATCCCTTCGCCAGGAGAACCAGAAGGTGGACACAGAAGCTCCTCAAATACATCCTTCAGTTGGCCCTCCAAAATGCCTACATACTGTACTGTGGGTACCGCGGTGACAATCTTCCGAGGTTGACCCACATACAGTTCCTAGAGGTAGCCGGGAATGCCCTCATCAACTTCGATCACGATGAGTGGCCTTCCATAACTGACCCCCCGCCCCGAGCTGCAGATCTGCCCCTAGAGGAAAGGACAGATAGGAGGGCCAACTTCGCTCGACCTGCCGACGCCCCTGCTGACGACGCCCCTCTTGCTGCCGCCGCCCCTGCTGACGACGCCCCTCTTGCTGCCGGCCCCGCCATCACCGCTTCTCGTCGGGTAGTGGACCGTGTGTGTCGGCTGCAGCCAGGGGATCACATACTGGAGGCCTTACAAGGGCAAAGGCAGAAACGGTGCCGGGTGTGCCATATGAATGGCAGAAGGAGAGACACCCGGTTCTTCTGTCGTCTCTGCAAAGTTGCTCTTTGCAGGATAGGGGAGTGTGACCGAAAGTACCACACTAAGGTCATGTATTGGAGCGCGCCCCCTAAACCGACAGCGGAGGGCGCACAGGGCCGCCGGGTCCATCAGCAGTAAGGGCGCGCGTCTCCCTCCTCCACCTGTACCTCGTCATGTCGAGTGGAAAAAAATGCAAGACTCTTCAATGGAGGAGGGAGAAAACAAGAATAGAACGAAGAGTCAGGATTACGAGTGAGTATTCTGCATTTATTTTATATTTATTTTTATATTTATTACAATTTTTTATATATCCATATCTATGCATGATAAAATAATAATAAGACATTTCATTGTATGTGAAAAGAGAAGTGTCACCTGCATTCCTTTTATTTATGTATTGGTACCAGAATCGAAGAATGTAATA
>NC_061092.1:384002-406547 GCF_015104395.2 Macrobrachium nipponense | reverse complement strand
AGGCCTGACAGAGGGCCTAAGTCTAGCCGCACATGCTTTAGGAATAGACGAGAATAGGTATCTGTCAAGTCTATGTTAAATCCAAATTGAAAATATCTTTTCAATGCTGACTTGTTTGTCGTAATCGTGCTAGCTGCTAAACCTTTTCAAATAAAGATCTGAAAAAGGATATAGCAGAATTAACTGTCATGATTCTGATATCTGACTCTCTCAGGAAGATTTGCTAACTTTTGACGGCAGCATCATACTGCCTCAAAGTTGAATCCCTTTATCGGATTCCAGGAAAAGAATATTCTGAGGGTCAATATTCGCATCTCTTTTTGCCGCAAACTTCATGAAATCCATAAAGTTAGGGTTTGAGAATCCCTGAGGAAGCGAACACAGTCTTCGTTTTTTGTACTGACTGGGAGAGCTTGGGACTGGGGCATCCGAAGGGGACGAAGACCCAGTTCCAGGATCAGGGAGGGGGTACCAATTGCTCTTCGGCCAGTCTGGGGCTACTAGAGCCACTTGACCCCTGAATGTCCTGAGTTTGTCTAAAGACATTCATAAGGGAAGGAGATTCACTGGAGGGAAGACGTAAATCTTCTCCCAGTTGTTCCAGTCCAGAGCCAGGGCGTCCGTGGCGTTAAGCCAGAGGGTCCAGGTTGGGGGCTTACATAACACGGTAGTTTGTGGTTCGCTTGTGATGCGAAGAGATCCACCTGTAGCCCTGGGCCCACTCTTTGAAGGATCCATTGGAACGAACTTCGTCGCTAGAGACCATTCCGACTCTAGGGGGTAACTGATCGGGATAGGGCGTCTGCTATGACGTTTCTTACTTCCAGCTATGTGGGTGGAGGAAAGATGCCAACTGAATTTGTCTGCAGGGAGAAGATGGCTATCATGACGTGATTTAGATGACGTGACTTGGAGCCTCCTCTGTTTATGCAATGTACTACCACTGCGCTGTCCAAGACTAGCCTTTATGTGAGTACTTGGTGGCGTAATCTTTTCAGAGTCAAGAAGACTGCCATTGCCTCCAGTACGTTTATATGGAACTGACGGAACTGGGGTGACCAAATTCCTTGTACCTTTTTGACCTGGGAGTACCCTCCCAGCCGCTTAAGGACGCGTCTGTGTGGATGGTAATCCCTCGGTGGAGGGAACTGAAGAGGGACTGACACTGACAGATTCTTGACTTTTGCCCACGGCCGAAGCCGGTTCTTTAGAATCAGAGGGTACTGAGGATAGCTTGTCCCTGGACCTGACATTTGCTCGAGAGCGCCAGATCCTGGTTAGATCTTTCAGTTTGGCTTTCATTAAGATGTTCGTTACTGAAGCAAACTGGAGAGAGCCGAGGATTCTTTCCTGAGCTCTCCTCGATGCTAGTTTGTGACTTAGAAATTGCTTTGACTGACTTCGTATTTTATTTCTTTCCTTTGGTGGATGGAATCGACAGAGTGTGAGGATAGATTCCATTGAATGCCTAGCACTGAAAATAAAGTTTGACTCTGGGGTGAGTCTGACTTGGATCTGTTTATCTGAATCCTAGATATTCTAGGAATTGGATCACTTTCAGTGTGGCCTTGTTGCATTCTTCGACTGATGGGGCCCAGATCAACCAATCGTCGAGATACGCTACTACCATAATCCCTTGAGCTCTGAGCTGTTGCACTACTACTTCCGCTAGCTTCGTGAACACCCTGGGTGCCACGTTGAGCCCGAACGGGACTACCTTGAAGGAGAACGTCTGGTCTCCTATCTTGAATCCCAGAAACGGACGGAAGTGTCTTGCAATAGGGATATGATAGTAGGCGTCTGTAAGATCGATAGAGGTGGGGGGAGGTGACGGCCCCACGGAAGGGGGTAAGGTCCGCACCTGTGAGATCGTGAGCATCTTGAACTTGTCGCAGCGGATGGCTAAGTTTAAGCGGGGACAAGTCTAAGATTACCCTTCTTTTGTTTGAGCCTTTCTTTGGGACGCTGAACAAGCGACCTTGAAATTTTAATCTCTTGACTTTGACTATAGCGCTCCTTTCTGAAGGAGGTCCTCTGCGTACTCTGTCAATTCCTTGGAAGGAAGTTGACGGAAAGGTCTGGCTGGAGGTGGGTTCGTCAACCAGCTCCAACCCAGCCCTTTTGAACACTATGCTCTGAGCCCACTGCTGAAGTTTCCACCGGTGGCGAAAGTGAAAACAGAACCTCCCTCCTACCTGAAGTTCTCATTGGTTTCTTGGTAACCCCCTCGACCTCCTCTGAAGTGCTTTCCCCTATTGAAGGGGCCTCCCGATCCTCTCCCACGAAAGGACCGCTTACCTCTGCCTCCCTTGTTCGAGCGGTCATACTTCTGAGAAGCTTGACTCTCGAAGGCTGGATTGTAAGCTGGAGAGATGGCGTATGAGGTGGAGGGTTGAGCTGAGGGGATATCACATAAATAGGCTGTGATTGACCTTTAGACGTGGAGGGCTGAGCTGTCTGCACTAACGGCACTGTAGGAACTTGTTGAGGGCAAGCGCGGCTTGGCTTTCTTTTGGTAAGGTTGGAAACGTCTAGGCTTCCTTTGTCCCTTACCTTTTGGTTGTCAAGTCTTGCCTTCTCCTAGCCGTAAGACCCCAACGGTCCTTAAGGCTTTGGTTCAACCTCGTAGCCTCTGCTTGTACTTCCTTTACCATAGCCTCTGGGAAGAGATCTGCGCCCCAGATGTTAGAAGAAAGTAACCTATTCGGTTCATGCCGAATGGTTGCCTCTAGCAATACATGCTTTCTGCAATTTGTTCTAGCAGTGGCAAAACTCGAACATGTCTGACTGCACCGTTTGAGTCAGGGCTTTGGTCATAAGCTTAAAAATTGGTTCTGAACCATAAGCCATGGTTGCTACCTCAGACATAGCCATCAGGTTGATTGACCTGGCTAGTCGTGTTTTCGAGTCAAACTCCGCTTGAATAAGACTATTCAGGGAGCCTGGGCAGCTTTTCACCAAACTATTCATAGCACAGTCAGGTTTGAGTTTGCCAGCTGTGAAAGTGTTAGGCAAGTCCTCCCATAATTCTCCAATTGACGGGAGCAACGGAGAAGGTGGGGTCTGCTTCTTTCAGCTGAGGCATGGGTTCCCCCTTTCTGAGCTGCTGAGATGGTCGACCTCGCTATCTTGGTAAGGAAAGGTAGACGGGGTACCTTCGTCCATCGTGAAAATGGAATTAAAGGGACTTTTGAATGGTTGGATCTTGGTATTCGAACAGTCCATGTCGTCTAGACATCTAAGCCATTCTCGTTGGGCCTGGTCCCGAGAATAGAGGACTGTCTCCTTTGGTACCCTGTCATCTCTAACCATAGCCGAAGGCGTGAGCCTAGCGTAGCCTATGAAGGGAGGCTGTAGGCCTTCCGGGTAGAACTCGAAGTCCTCTATTCTTCGAGTTCCAAACTCCGGTACGGAGATGAGACCATCTTGGAAGGGAGCATATGACGCTACTCTCCAAGGATTGTTCATGGAGAAAGCGGGCAGCGAGTCATACGGGGGAAGCTGAGATCCACTAGTGTTAGAGGTTGAGGAGAGGCAAGAGGGGCTTCTCTTAGGCCGGCTATAATAGTATCCTGAGAAGTTATCCTATCCGACAGGCGAGATATTCATATGTTCCATACTCGTCTTAAGGGAGCCTACCAAGTCGCCCACCTGTTTGCAACAGGCCAGCATTGGTGTCCAGAGCCGGAGCTGCTGCGGAGGTGGAGGGGAGACTCTGAATAGGCACCAAGGTAGTTGGAACACTGGTGATACTGCCGGGTGCGGGATTTTCTCCTTAGGCTTACTCTTTGAGGACTTTGAGCCGGAGCTAGACCCGTTTAGACCTGTCTGGGCCGGATTACGAGCGGAGACTTACGCGAAGAAGAAGACTGAGGACGTCTTCTTCGAGGACGATTTGACGTCTTAGCAAGGTTCATATTGCTTAGACTTGATCTTAGGCCTAACGAAGCCTCTGGAGGAGTATATAAACTCATCACCGTAAAGCCTCGGGAAGGATGGTGAAGTTGCAGGGGTAGAAGAAACAGTCACTCCCAAGGGGGACCCTTGGGTACCTGCATTACTTTACCTCGACCAACAGGTCGTCTATACCTACCATAGGTTCAACATTTATATCCAGGGTTGCGACATCCGTGGAGATATCCTGGTCTTGTTCAGTCAAGGAGGCGCCAGCTGTTGTTGGATAAAGGCAATAGAGGGGTCCGCCTCTACCGGGTCGACGTACCCAGTCGCCTTGCCTCCGGGGAAGATTAACAAAGCTAAACACTTCTCCAGTATGTAGGGCTGACCCTTGGCGGCGTTCTTGCCAAAACCTCCGACCCAGGCCCGCAGGGTAGCCAATGCCGTATCTCTTACTGCCGGAGCCTGTAAGAGAGGATATATTTTAGATTTAAGAACCACTTAAAACTAAAACTTAGGATATAACTTAAACTAGATGCCTTAAGTTAATAATGATGAAAACTTAAGAACTAAAAGAAGCGGAGCGGCATGCGGAGATGGAATAACTTACGCCTTCCAAAAGCTGGCTCACCAGATCGTAACATATGGTACACGTCTCATGGTACCAGACCTGGATGTCCCCGTGCGGAGTCGCGCATGGAGCATGGGACCGGCAAACTTCGTGTCCACAGGGGTCCTGAAGTGTAGCGGAACATCCCGGATGCTCACAGTTGGTGGCCTGTAAGTGGGAAGACACATGAGTATCTTAAAGGGGTAACACTTACAGACTAAGGACAAAAGAACTCCGTTACGTGGCGGAGCTTCCGGCGAAAAAATTTGGGCATAACCCCTCCCTGCATTGCCTGAATAGGCTATAATCCCGGAGAGATCCGGTAAATACTAAGGAGGGGTGGGGATGGTTTAAGAAACTTAAGATAAACTTAAAGATAACTTAAACCTACATGCAAGTAACCGGACTAGTCCAGTGAAGCGGAGTGTAGTAACTCAGCAATACGGTACGGTTAGTAAAGACCTATTGTATGCTCCGGTCCAACTATGGTGGACTATACCCTTCCGCTGGATATCAGGACTCCGATAGGGAGGAGCTCTAATAATGGAGGGAAGGGCGAGATGGACATACAGACTCGCGCTAACCCGGAGCGACAAGGAAGTAACGGAGGGGGGAAGGCCAGAGCCCCCCACAACGTACCACCCGGCCGAGCCGAGAAGCGGAGAGGTCGGAACCAGTCAGGGACTGTCGGACTCCCAGGCCCCTCCGGTGGAGGGGAAGGGGGAGGCAGGCTCGGGCATGCTGGGCGAGCAAGGACAGACCGACCCACCCCCGCCCGACTCTATGGGAGAGCGGGAGAGGGGGAAGGGGGACTGGCAGGCGCCTGGCTGACTCGTGATCACGTAGTGACCACGAGGCGGTAAACTAAGATACGGTAACCAAGCCTAGGCCAACCAACTGATCAGAGAGAAGCTATCGGGAAGCAACCAGAACTGAAAAGCGGTAGCATATAGGCCCATAGGGCGAAAACCAACTGATCAGAGAGAAGCTATGAGGAAGCGACCGAACTGATCAACGGGTAGACTAGGCTCTACGAGCCAGGACCTAGGCTAAGCCAGACGCCAACTAACCTAACAATAACAAAACATAAAAATATAATATATAATAAAAATGAAAGAAAGAAGGTAAAATAGCAGGAGAAAAAATCCAGGAGTGTGCGACTAGCCCGAAGGCAAGTCTACCACTCAAAGCTAGTCAGGGGCCGATACTAAGAACCTGGACTAGGGTCTGGATAGAAAAAGCCTACATAAGGTGAAATACATACATGTATAACAACTTGAGTAGACGTAATAACGCGGATAATCAAAATAGAGCGTAAAATAATAAGGGATGTTCTAGGTATGGGAGACCAAGAACGAACCCAACATGCGGCAGGACCATGCTGCCATGCTTCCAGCCCCCGAGAACGTACTCATACCTAAAAAACGGCAAATACCGTCTCGGGGACGGAAAAAACTCGCTAACCGTAAATACTGAGTACTTAACTTAGCTGCTGCAATAGCTGCACGCTCCATTATCGAAAAATCCGAAGAAAGGGCACAAAATACACAGAGAGAAAAATAGCACTTGTGATCGTGCGAAAGCTAACGAAAAAGGATGGCCACTAGAGGCGCAGCAGTCGCAAGCATGGGATGGTGTAGTAGTAGTACGAGCTGCTCCCTCTGTGGGACGGCTCCCCTCTTGGAGGGTTTTGTAGTGGGAGATTTCTATTGGCATTTTGGCTCGTGGTAGTGGTCTCACTCGCCTAGTGTTCATACCGACACCCTCCTAGAGGGTGAGCGAGTCAGTCATAACTGAACCTTTTTCTTTATTTTATTTATTCTCTGGTATGTGTTAGTACATTTACCCTAGAAATAATAGATTAAAGGATATTTCGCGCAAGCGACACGAGCTGAGCCCAGAAAAACTCTTATTCGCCATCAGCTGATTTGTAATCCAAAACACTGACTGCTTTGTTAGTATTTTATGATATAATATGAGAATACATACAATATTATTGGATACTGCATTGTATAACTTTTGAAAAGAATCACAGAAAAGATGCATATTCATTGTTTTTATTTCGTAAATATACTAGCCGTCAGCAGCCTGACCATCGCTCAATTAGGTATGCCGATGTTGGTCCGAAGCTGATTCCCATTTCGTGTCCATTTTTTTTCTACAGTGATATGTAATACATAGTCAGAATCCACTGAAACTCCAAAATTGGCTTATATTAATAAATTACTAAATTATATCGTATATGTAGTATACAGTATACTGAAGGCTAGGCTACTGTATTTGTATATATACGATATATGTACCACAATATCATCATCGTATACACGAGGCTAACTTGTTCAATATTATTCAATTTCTCTCTGTACTGAATTATCATAAACCAATGTGCACTGAACCTAGAGAATTAGCTGTAATTAATAATTACTATACCATATATGTATAATGCAGTGTAGTGTAGGCTAGGCTACCCTACCCTATATGTAAAGATGGTACTCATTACCCTAGTGTAGGCTAGGCTAGTATAATATTCTTACGGAAAATCAACACAGGCCGACTTACATCCTAATCGATTTGTGACTGGTTGGTCATAACCAATTGCGGTAGTAAGTCGACTACTACCAGTAATGTTAAAAATATATCAGTCCTATTCTCTTTAACGTCATTTGTAACATAACTATGGTAATTTTTACTATCGTATGATGGTTGAAATGCAAGCAAAAAGGCTGTTGTTATCAGATTGGTTGTTATCAGATTGGTTGTTCTTAGCAAATCAGCTGTTTCTGGCTGTATGCATTTTCCAAACAAATATATCATTACTACCGATACTTTTGGCATTCTCTTTCACTTTTTTAAACTTAACTAGAAGATGGTATGCATTAAGAGATGGAGGAAAAGGGGTTAGCCTAACTAAAAAAATGGAATAGATAAAGAGGAGAAAGAGAGGTTAGCCCATTGTTATTTGGTCTCGTAAATTCAACTTGCATGATACATAAGATACGTGTTTAAAATGACAATTTGTCGAAAATTGCATTTTTCCTAACTATACAAACCTGAGGTTCCTTTAACAATTAGGAAGGTAACTAGCGGCAGCTGGGACGGTCGTAAGCTTCGAACAAGGGGAGAACGGTAGTTAACTGCTTGTCCGATCGTGCGCGCGCCCGCGCGCCCGAGAGGTGAAGAATCACTTTTGCTTTAGGCCCATGCAAAAAGTTGCAGAGTGAGGGGTGGCATGAGGTGGGACTATATGTAAAGGACCTCAGGTTTGTATAGTTAGGAAAATGCAATTTTCGACAAATTGTCATTTGTTCCGATACGTAATACAAACCCTCGGTCCTTTAACAATAGGAAGACTCACTTTCTTGGTGGGAGGAATCTGAGTCTTTTTGGTGAACAGACTGGTGTTCGTCCAACCCTGGAGTGCCTCCCTGGTCGTAAGAGCAAGGGAGGGATCCAAACCTCTGTCCGATTGATCGGGGTGTGCACCGCAGGATCAATGGTCAGACCTCTGGGCCAAGTACTAAGAGAGAGGCAAGCGTATCTCTTCGTACCAGCAAGCAAGAACTTGTTCCTGTTTGCAAGAGACAATCATAAAATGATGGGTTTGTCTCAATTTGGCATCCACTTCCTCCCCCTTGTTGGAGGAAGTGGTGGATATTTACTCCTATCCCTACTGAAAGGGATAGGATGGTGCTCTATTGAGTAGCTCACCTGCATCTCGTCCTTACCCAGCAGGGTGACGACCGTGTCCCTCTACCCAAAGGTAGAGGGGAAGAAAAAAGATGGGAGAGGAGCCAGTCACACTCTCATTCCTCATCCATTTCTTACGGTCACACCAGGACTCGATGCTGTTCAGCCTGCGAGGGTCTTGGTTAACTAGCACAACGTGTTGAGCAACCACCACGGTTCCCAAGGAAAAAGATCCAAGGAACTGTGGGCAATATCCTGAAGGTAGAAGGAGGTGCATGCGGTCCGGTTGGACCAGGCGCCTGCCTTCATTACCTGCGCCACGGAGAAGTTCTTGCGGAACGCGAGAGAATGATGAAGAGGCGTCCACACTCATCCTGGGTGTCGAGTTTCTTCAGACAGCTCCGTCGCACCTTCACAGGACAAAGCAGCATAGCCTTCGTATCGGAGGCGCGGTGACGTCCATTAGGGAGGGTATTGTGAAGGACTCGAACCAATCGTCAGTTACCGAAGGGTTCTGAGTCTTCGCTACGAAGATCGGTACGAAATCGAGCGTCACAAATCCCCATCCCTTTGTGCTTGACTTCTCAAGAGAAGTCATGCAGTTACCTAAGACGAAAAGAAGGGAATAGTCGTATGACCTATCCCTCTTCTCGACCTTTGGTTATGTACAGTACTCATACTGACAAGCTATTAAGACGAAGTAATGATTGCTCTGGAACAACCGAACTAAGTCCATAGCATAGTTCGTAACTGACTCGGGCGCTCTGACAGCTGCCGACTGACTGGTTCGGAATCAGTAGAGGCAAGTTGTCCAAGCATCCGGGTAAGTCACGTGACCTTCGCCCTTTAAAGAGTTATGCTGAGAGACCAAACAAATAAAATATTTGTTAGTCACCGATGCCGGACGGCGCGGATGATTCTCTTAATGCATAGCTCAAAAGGCGAAAGTCAATTGCCTTCAAAAGACCGAGGTCCCTGATGGCAAGAAAATCTCATAGACGTTGAATCTCAGCTTAAGGAGAAACAACACTATGTGACGTTGAAGACGAAGGTAGGCAATGAATGCAACCTACGTCTTCCAGCTGAATCGAGAGAAGGAATCTCAAGATTCTAAACCTGTGCTTACAAATGACTGAAAACGCTAACCGCCATTTCATTGCTGTCCGTTGTGCAATGAAAGCGGGGCGTTCTTCAGTAATGAAACACAGGGGAGAAGCCGCTTGAAGAACTGCTTCATGGGAGTAACGTTTGGAAGTAGAGCTGGCAGGTGTGGGAGTAGGCGATGTCTTTTTTCAATACATCTGCTAATCCGGGGTGAACAATGAACAATTGTACACCTCCGAATACAAGATATTTTGAGGACAAACTCAGATTCCGCAAAATCATTCGCATTATCGGGATACGATGCAGCAAGAGACTATTACAGAATTCTGTTACCGTGCGGTAAACAGAAAGATGAGAGTCGAATAGATATCTCTGTTTAAAATTCTCGCAATACCGAAGACGATGAATACTAGCATTTCTCAGCAGTAGATGGTCATTCATGGTATGCGAGAATCCCCGTTAATCAGAGACTTAAGTCCGTGATTGTTGGGCAGAGATACGGTTGTTATTCAATCAAAGCAGGTGAGAAAGACATAAACAACCGTCTATCTCAAAGCGGCAGCTGATACTGAAATACCTCGGGCAATTTCAATACGCAGTAGCTGTCGCTGACTCGTCATCCTGAGTTGCCAAGTAATCCTTTCCACGAAGGAATGCGTTCGGCTAGAACCACCGAGCATAAAAAGATATGCTCGAGCAATTATATTTAAGCGAAACGAATTTCGGTAAATATAAAGCTTAAATGGTGTTGTTGTGACAACACCATAAGTATATAAAATTGAAACTGGAAACTCCTGGGAGGTTGCAGGCAACCCGGGTTGCAGTTCAATTAGAATACTTTTCAGTCTAAGTCGCAATCCGTAGAATAACCAGGATATGCGCCTACCCTCGGACCATTCAACTGCCTTAGCAGAATCATGTCGCGAGGTTAATATACGTAGTATATTTGTAGGGATTCTGAACAACGATCTCCATCCTAAATTCTTTCCTTCAAGAAAACAAAAATAAGGATTGGAGATCGACCACCTTCGTTCTCTATTAAAGAGAGTGAAGGAGAAGTCTTCCTCGAAGGAAAGCTTCAATGGTGAAACAGAATACTAAGACGATAGTTCCAGCCAAACTGGATATTCCCGTCCGTTCTTTTCTCTATTCCAGGTTGGTCGCCTACTGTGAGATAGTCTTTCAGCGCAGTCTTCTTCCTTAATGCTAGAAATTCCAGGAATTCGAGCATAGGCGAGGTTCCCGATTATCGTGTAACATATCGGGGATTCTCGTCTCGCTCACTTTGGACCGTGGTCTCGCTAAGTGTTTGGAGATCGTAAGAAACTCTAACACTCTGAATGCGCTAGAAAATTTCCGTAGATTCTAAGCAGTCTGCGAAACCCCCACCGAATTCGTCAAACGATATCGGCTGGTGGTCCTCTCGATTCCCGTAGAAATCGAGAATGGGGCAGGATCCCTCCTCAACGACCGGGGCTTACGTCAGGTAGGACCCCGAAGGTTCCCGCCCCCCTGGTAGCGCAGTCCCCAACGTGGGATCCTACAGAGAAATCTCTGTAGGATCCTTCCCCTTTCCTCGTAGCCGTAAGGAGAGAGGGAATGGGGGAGGAATTGGATACTCGCTCGCCTTCCCAGTGGAACTAGCAGTTGAGAAGAGTAGGAGCAGCCATCGCCTTGCGGCGATGCCTCTCAGAGTCTGGGAAAACGTATCCGTCAGGAGAAAACGTTTTCCCGAGGAGGGTTACGAACTCTCACTGTAGGTAAGGGTCTGCCGCCACTGTGAACGTCGTCTGGGTGGGGCTGATCGACACCTGACAGGAGAGAGCCGATACCGTCCTCCGACTCATTCCAGTCCTCGTCGAGGTCGAAACCTCTCAGGAGGACCGAAGGAGTATTAAATACAGGTGTCCGGAAGACACGGTAGAAACGCCGCTGTCGCCGTAGAGGAGGTGGAAGTAGCTTGATCGGACCGGCCAGAACTGGAGAGAGCCTTCTTGTCCGGAGACGAGAGACTCTGGTTCAAGACAGAATAGGCAAGCTCCGATCGCGGCATACCCACCGTCGGTTTGGGTTCCCTCTCGGGCCCCAAAACGACTCGAGCAGAGACATGGGCATCTGCTGGTGGGAGCGGCGATCCTTCCCCCCGGCCCCCCGGTCGTTGTGCTGACGAATCAGTGCAATAACCTGGGTAAAGTTACTCTGAATCTCGGAAGTTACAGCGTCTTGAGGAGTAGGGACCGTCCAGTCCCTCCAACAAGAGCAGCTCCCAGGACTCTCCTCCAGAAGAAGGACCAGCAACATGATTCCCTGGACGGTCTTGCCTCCCAAATCACTTGCGAGTACGTCCTGGTTGGGTCCTAAGGGACCAAAAACCTGGCACGTGCGGCGGGTCGTGACGGGATCGTGAGCGGCGCATCTCTCAACGATCACTCCTATATACCTCGCTCTTCCTGGCGTATGCCGAGGAAGTTGAAGGTATCGGAGAGATAGAACTGACGCTACCCCCTCTCCCCTGACGGTCGCCTCCAATCACTTGCGCGTACGTCCTGGTTGGTCCTAAGACCATACGTGGCACGTGCGGCGTCGTGACGGGATCGTGAGCGGCGCACCTCTCACGATCACTCCTAGCTACCTCGCTCTTCCCGGTGTAGCCCGAGGAAGTTGAAGGTAGTGGAGAGACAGACCTGACCGCTCCCCCCCCCGCTCGCTGGCAGGACCAGCGTAGTGGGGGGCTGCAGCCGATCACCAACCCGCGGTGGGGATCGATCTGCAGGCCTGGCCGTGCCGCTCACCTGTGGCGAGCGGCTCAAACTGAGCACGTCGAGCCCCGGTCCCGTGCGTCAGACGAGCTGCTGCTGGTCACCGTATCCGCCCGGTCCCTGTGGGAGCGGCGGTCAGGTGACCTGCAGAGCTCGCTTTCGCCGTGAGACCGGTGAGCGTCCTCGCGGCACGTCAAACCGCTGGTACCAGCCGAGGCTGGTACCGTCGGACGAGGGGACCTGGGGGACCTCTTCCCAGCCTCAACCCGTGGCCGGTCAGAGCCCGTCACGTCCACCCGAGGTACCGGCTGGTCGCTGCGAGAGCGGCCGCTGGCCTGGCGAGATGTTCACCTGTGAGCGGCTTTCTCGACAGTCTTCTGCTCCGTGCCTCGGTCATGACGCTGAGCGAACTCAGGCGTCTTAACTTTGGCTGGCACGGTCACCCGAAGGAGATCGTACACTCGGAACTTCTCGCGGACGAGAAACCGAGCCGGTACCTGGCTTAGCAGCAGAGCTGCCAAGACCAGGCGAGGGTGTACCAGCGGTAGCCAGCACACCCTTGGTCCCCGTCTTCTTCTTCTTCTCAGAAGGGGAGACGGGCCCCGTTCCCGAAGGAACAGGAGGACCAGCAGAAGAACCCCCCCGTCACACCGGAATGTGACGAGCCCTTCGAAGTTCCCGAAGGAGTCTTCTTAGGGGGAATAACAAAAACCCGGTTACCAGCTGGTCGCTGCGGAGAGCGGCCGCTGGCCTGGCGAGAGTCACCTGAGCGGTTCTCGCCAGCCTTCTGCTCCGTGCCGTGGTCTTGGCGCCGAGCGAACTCTGGCGCCGAAACTTTGGCTGCACGGTCTCCCGAGGGAGAGCGTACACTCGGGATCTCCCGCGAACGAGAGACCGAGCCGGAACCTGGCGTAGCGGCATCGCCGCTAGCACCAGGCGAGGAAGTACCAGAGCTAACCGATACTCCTCTGGTCCCGTCTATCTCTTCCTTACGGAAGGGGAGACGGGCCCCGCTCCGAAGGAGCAGGAGGACCAGCAGAAGGACCCCCCGTCCCACCGGGGTGGGACGGGCCCTTAGAAGTTCCCGAAGGAGACTTCTTAGGGGGGGGAGGCAGCCTTCTTCTTCTTCGGCTTATGGGCCTTAGAAGTCGAAGGGGAAGAGGCAGCAACAGACGAAGACGAAGATGACACCTCCCTCTTCTTCGTCAGCTCACGCAGGACAGTCGTCAGGTCCTCCATCCAGGCCGGAGTCGGGCCTATTGCCGAAGCAACACGGCCCGACTGCACCTGTCCGGAAGGACCTGGGACTGGGGAAGACACACCATGGGCAGGACCAGCATGGACAGGCGCAGGAACCAGGAGCGACAGGAACAGCAACCAGCTCAGGAGCGGCAGGAACAGCGGCATCGGTAAACACAGAAGGGACAGCCAAGCCAGTAGCGGGAACCACATCAGCGACAGGTACGGCAGGCCCAGCCATCGCCTCGTAAATCATCGGCAGCCAGCGTGGTACTGGCGGCCGGTCCAGGGGCGAGCTGCTGGAACAGCGAAAGTCTGGGGCAGGCAACACGAAGAAAACACAGGCGGCGGCGGCATACCCCTCCTCGGTACGGCGGCGACCGGCCCTAGAAGCGGCAGACGGCGTCACCGACACAGCATGGGGAGTGTAGACCAGCGCGGGGAAGCAGCATAAGCGGCCGTGAAGGTTGTAGTGGAGACCACTCCAAGGTCACCGCCCCAGACCTCGCTAGACTCTGCAGCAGATCGTGGATGCTAGGCACGCCCTGCAGCCGCAGTGGTCCATACCTGTCCAAGGTCGTCTCCCACGGCTGTAGCACCTGCGGTAGCACAGACAGATTAGTAAGAGGGGTTCCCTCACGCACGGGGGGAAGACATGCCCCACCCCGAACGGAAGGTAGACCCCAAAAACAAAATACGAGGAAGCTGAGCGGGGGGGCAGGAAAGAAGACGAAGAATCGGATACCAAGGGAGTCGCGGGAGAGCTTTCCGACGACTTCCTGGCAGACCTTCGCTTCCCCTACCCCCGCACAGCAGTGAAAAGTAATATGAAAATGAAACAGAATACTGCACTTGCGATTCACTTCATAGAACTTAAAGAGGGAAAAATCAATTCCCGGTAAGAGCGGAAACTTGATCCATAAATAATATGATGCTACCATAAATATATATGAAAATGAACAATACTGCACTTGCTATTTTCACTTTCACAGCATAAATCGTAAGGATTAAATTCCCGGGTAAGAGCGGAAATTGATCCAAAATTAAATTTGATGCAATTAATAAATGAAAATGAAAAGAAAACTGCATTGCGAATCCACTTTCATTGCATTCTATTCATACAAAATAAGAGGCTCTTGCCGAGCGCAATCAAGCTCTCGGCAACGAACGCACAGGGCAAAAATATAATGAAAAAGAGTACTTACATCTTTCAATTACACACTTTCGCCCAAAATACATGACTCGGCGCGAGTGCGCCCGCCCTCGGCACCGAGACATAATTCCAAGGGTTCAATTCATGAAAAGAGCGGAAATCGCCGTCTCTACGGCGATAGCTCCATGTTGATTCATAATTAAGTAATGAAAATGAAAACAGTGTACTTACAGTTTCATTTTCAAGTCAAACCAAAACCATTAGTAGAAAACACAATATAAACCAAAGCATACGACGATGAAGCGGGCAGAGAGAGCGATGACGAACACGTCCTTCACACCCGCGGCCGAAAGCAAAAGTGATTCTTCACCTCTCGGGCGCGCGCGATCGCGCACGATCGGACAAGCAGTTAACTACCGTTCTCCCCTTGTTCGAAGCTTACGACCGTCCCAGCTGCCGCTAGTTACCTTCCTATTGTTAAAGGACCGAGGGTTTGTATTACGTATCGGAACAAATAATTTTTTAAGGGTGAAAATTTGTGGTCGCATGATTGCGAGTATATACGGTACCTAAAGTTTATCCAGTTTACTTGGTAGTTTCCATGACTACCTAAGCTTAGGCTGAGGGTCACCACCTATTTGAAAATGAACTGGAGTTCACCTGAGCAAACCCTTGTTCTCCCTCGTATGAATGGAATTTTTATCATACATATGTCAGGTATTTACTGAATAATATTTTTATCTACATGATGAATAATTCTTTTATTTGCAAGCATTATATTATTAGTTAATCTATAAGAAGGAAATTTGAACTACTGTTTTTCAACTACGTAGTCCTAACAATATACACTATTATCACACATGCAATATTTCCCCAGTTAACATTTAAAAGACATGAAATTTATATCCACTCCCCAGTAATAATTACAAAAAACCTATCAGATTAAGAATAACATGTAAAATTTCAGTAAGATAAACATACCTCCATCTTTCACTGGCTCATTTCCCTGTCGTACAATGTCAAGTGAAGCCGTGTCACATGGGCCAAATACTACTGACAACTTCTTCAGAGATTTGTTCAAGCAATCTTGAATCTGCCATCAATTTTATCCTTAAGAACATAAGAGAAACATAGACTCTATCTTCTTATTTGTCAAGGCAACAGTATGACCATGGGCAATTACTTCCAGAAACGTGTTGATTGCTTTATAGTCTGGTGATTCACCTTTCAATTCAGGTCTGTATTTAGACCATAGATGATGTAGATTTCCATTTTCCGGTGACATACCATTTGGATAAAAGATCTTTATATATCTGGAAGTATACATATGTGAAGAAAATAACATTTCATATCCAACAGAAAATTGAGTTTTTCCTTCATTGCATTCTATACTACAGCATAATTTAAATTAGACCATTTTCAATTTAAAGCTGATGACAACTATAAGAGGCAAAATTATCATGCAAGTTTTCTTAAAGTTAAAAGAATAGAAAGAAAATACAAATACCTGAGCGATTAGTATTTGTCGACCAAAATCTGTGACACAAGGCTCAAGGCCATCTAGCCTGTCCACCTTCTCAGAGAAACATGACATCACATCCTTGGCTCCAATCATTCGCTCGACAGAGGCTGGCGTCCCAAAAACATCACCAAAGGAACAGGCTCTCCATCAAATACCATGTACTGCTTCAGATTTTTAAGAACTGTCGCCACAGTGCCATTGTCAGTTGGACACTTAAAATTAGACCCTAAATCCACCTGGAAGGGGGATTGATAAATATTTAATGATTGGGTTCAAGTTTTCCGACTTGAACATAGTTACAGTAATAGTACTTTAATATTTTATTTCACAATGGCATTATTGTAATCATACTCTTAGTGTTGATACAATATTCATTAGCCCTTATCAAATATGTAGTACTATACATTGGTTTATAAATACTCTTAAATTAAACATTTCATTCTCACCTTCTGTTTTCAAATGTACGGGTCTTATATAAACAGACTTGAAGTCTTGATTACAGCAAACTATAACCATGTTAATGTTCAATTCACTTAGCATACTAAAGTAACACCTCATCCGGAACAGAAAAGGTTGAAATCAAAATTTCAGGTACAGTCCCCGAGAAAAATGACATTTTTATGATAAAATAAGATTTTATGTATACTACCAAGTAGTTACAGAGCAATAGTTTCTAAAATCGTCGGCAGCTAGAATTTTTGAAATTCGCGGAAGCCCAAGTTTGTTTTGGTATGGTCATACCCCCTGCCCACTATCAGGGGAGTGAGGAACCAACACCGTCCGAAAATCAATTGTTTATGCCCTATTATCCATGTGAGGGGAGGAGGGCGGGCTTTGATCATGTAACTACTTGGTAAGTATACATAAAATCTTATTTTATCATAAAAATGTCATTTTTATGTATGAAACTTACCAAGTAGTTACACAGCTGAATCCCACATTGTAGGAGGTGGGACCCATGGATATGCTCATAACTTTTAAAAATCTAATAAACACAAAATATATATTTAGAGCTAGCATCCATGCAGATGCTTGTTGGTTCCTTACCTGTTAACCCTCTTACGCCTAAGCCCTATAAACCAAAACGTCTCCCGTATGCCGAGGCGGGTTTGGAGTGAGCGCCGAAGCGGAAAAAATATTTTTTTCAAAAAATCACAGCGCGCTTAGTTTTAAAGATTAAGAGTTCATTTTTGGCTCCATTTTTTGTCATTGCCTGAAGTTTAGTATGCAACTATCAGAAATGAAAAAAATATCATTATCATATATAAATAATGCTATATATGATAGCGCGAAAACAAAATCTCATATATATAATTGTATTCAAATCGAGCTGTGAGCAAAACAGTTAAAGCTAAAGAGTTAATTTTTTTCACGTTGTATTGTACACTAAATTGCGATCATTTTGATATTTAACAAATTTTAAAACGATCTAAGCAACACAGAAAAAATATTATCACAAAATGATGCATGAATTCATAACGCGAGGACGTAAAAAAATGTTGTTTTTTTTTCAAAAATTCACCATAAATCTAAATATTGTTCTAGAGACTTCCAATTTGTTTCAAAATGAAAATAAATGATTAAATACTACGATACTGTAAGAGTTTTAGTTTAGAATTGCAGTTTTCGACCATTTCAGACGAGTTAAAGTTGACCGAATGTCGACATTTTTATATATTTTTTTATATGCAAATATTGCAAAAATGAGAAAAGCTACGACCTTCGAATATTTTTTTTGTATTCTTCATGAATTTGCACATATTTTCATATATAAAACTCTATAAAATGCCTAATATGAAAAAGAGCAAATATTAGGAGAATGCGATGTACGCATTTTGGAGATTTGCAGCCGCAAATCAGCGAGCGGAGGGAATGAAAGTTTTTTTTTTTTTAATTCACCATAAATCTAAATAAGGTGCTAGACACTTTGAATTTGTTTCAAAATGAAGATAAATGACTGAATATTACTAGACTGTAAGAGTTTTAGCTTACAATTGCATTTTTCGACTATTTCGGTAGTCAAAGTTGACAGAACATGTTTTTTTCTATTTATCGTGATTTTATGCAAATACTATTTCAAAAATCAAAAAGACAGCTACAACCTTCAATCATTTTTTTTGTTGTATTCTACATAAAAATTGCGTACATTTTCATATATAAAACTTTATGTAACTGCTAATTTAAAATGGTGCAAAAATTACGGAACAATTCACCCCTCAACGAAAATTTCGTATTTTTTTTCGGAAGTGTTACCGCACGGACGTAAGGAAAATGTTTTTTTTTTCATAAATTCACCATTAATCAAAATATTGTGCTAGGGACTTCCAATTTGTCGCAAAATGAAGGTTAATGATTGAATATTACTAGAATATAAGAGTTTTAGCTTACAATTGCGTTTTTCGACCATTTCGGTAGAGTCAAAGTTGACCGATGGTTGAAATTTTGGCACTTATCATTATTTATATGTAAATATTTCAAAACTGATAAAAGCTACAACCATGGGTGTTTTAGTTTTTTTAGTTGTATTGTGCATAAAATTGTGCACATTTCCAATATACAAAAAAAACTTTATGTAACAGATGGTGCAAACATTACGACAATCGCACGAAAAAATTTCTCGGAAGAGTTACCGCGCAGATGTAAGGAAAAAGTTTTCTTCATAAATTCACAATAGATAGAAATATTGTGCTAGAGACGTCCAATTTGTTGCAAATGAAGGTAAATGATTGAATATTAATAGAATATAAGAGTTTTAGCTTACAATTGCGTTTTTCGACCATTTCGGTAGAGTCAAAGTTGACTGAAGATTGAAATTTTGGCACTTAACGTTATTTATATGAAAATATTTCAAAACTGATAAAAGTTACAATCATGAGTATTCTTTGTTTTATTCTACATGAAATTGCGCACATTTTCATATATAATACTCCATGTAACGGCTAATTTAAAATGGTGCAAAAATTATGTCAAAGTGACTAAATAATTTCTGAGATGTGTTGCTGATACTTTTTAGTGCAATAACAAAGAAATTCGCGCTTGCGCGCCTGCGTAACGATTGAAAACAAAACAACGCCTTGATCCGTGAGCTCCCAGCATCCCCCAAGGCACGTGATTCAAAAGTTTTCAGCTGGAGGCCTATAAGTATTTTTCTGCAAATTTAAAAAAAAACTTTTTTATGTCGACATTTAATACGTCCAATCGGCACCCGGGAGAAAATTTATCTCGACGTTTAACCCTCTTACGCTGGAGCGGTAAATAAAAAAATGACTCCCGTATGCCGGAGGGGTTTGAGAGTGAGCGCAGAAGCGGAAAAAATATTTTTTTTCAAAAAATCACAGCGCGCTTAGTTTTCAAGATTAAGAGTTCAGAAATTAAAAAAATTATCATTATCATATATAAATAATGCGATATATGATAGCGCAAAAACGAAATTTCATATATAATTGTATTCAAATCGCGCTGTGCGCAAAACGGTTAGAGGTAACAAGTTACTTTTTTTTTCGTTGTAATGTGCACTAAATTGCGATCATTTTGGTATATAACACATTGTAAAACAATAAAAGCAACACAGAGAAAATATTATCACAAAATGATGCATGAATTCGTAGCGCGCGGACGTAAAAAAATAATTTTTTTTTTTAAAATTCACCATAAATCGAAATATTGTTATAGAGACTTGCAATTTGTTTCAAAATCAAGGTAAATGATGGAATATTACGATACTGTAAAAGTTTTAGCTTACAAATGCAGTTTTCGACCATTTCAGACGAGTTAAAGTTGACCGAATGTAGAATTTTTAAATTTTTTTTTTATATGCAAATATAAAAAAAATGAGAAATGCTACAACCTTCCAATAATTTTTGTTATATTGTGCATTTTTTTGCGCACATTTTCATATATAAAACTCTAAAAAAAGCGTAATATGAAAAGGCACAAATATTAGGAGAATGTGACCTACGCGTTTCGGAGATTTTCGGCCGAGAATCGGCGCGCGGACAGAATAAAAATATTTTTTTCAAATATTCACCATAAATCGAGATATTGTTCAAGAGACTTGCAATTTGTTTTAAAGTGAAGATAAATGATTTAATATTACTAGACTGTAAGATTTTTATGTTACAAATGCGTTTTTCGACCATTTCGGTTGAGTCAAAGTTGAGCGATCGTAGTTTTTTTTCCTATTTATCGTACTTTATATGCAAATATTTCAAAAATGAGAAATGCTACAACCTTCCAATATTTGTTGTTATATTGTGCATGTTTTGCCCACAATTTATTCATATATAAAACTCTAAAAAAAGCGTAATATGAAAAGGCACAAATATTAGGAGAATGTGACCTATGCGTTTCGGAGATTCGCTGCCGAGAATCGGCGTGCGGACGGAAAAAAAATATTTTTTTCAAATATTCACCATAAATCGAGATATTGTTCTACAGACTTGCAATTTGTTTTAAAGTGAAGATAAATGATTTAATATTACTAGACTGTAAGATTTTTATATTACAAATGCGTTTTTCGACCATTTCGGTTGAGTCAAATTTGACCGATCGTAGTTTTTTTCGTACTTATCGTAGTTTATATGCAAATATTTCAAAAATGAGAAATGCTACAACCTTCCAATATTTTTTGTTATATTGTGCATGTTTTTGCGCACATTTCCATATATAAACCTCTAAAAAAAGCGTAATATGAAAAGGCACAAATATTAGGAGAATGTGACCTACGCGTTTCGGAGATTTTCGGCCGAGAATCGGCGAGCGGACAGAATAAAAATATTTTTTTCAAAAATTCACCATAAATCGAGATATTGTTCTAGAGACTTGCAATTTGTTTTAAAGTGAAGATAAATGATTGAATATTACTAGACTGTAAGATTTTTATGTTACAAATGCGTATTTTGACCTTTTTGGTTGAGTCAAAGTTGACCGATCGTAGTTTTTTTCGTACTTATCGTACTTTATATGCAAATATTTCAAAAATGAGAAATGCTACAACCTTCCAATATTTTTTGTTATATTGTGCATGTTTTTGCGCACATTTTCATATATAAAACTCTAAAAAAAAGAGTAACATGAAAAGGCACAAATATTAGGAGAATGTGACCTACGCGTTTAGGAGATTTGCGGCCGAGAATCGGCGCGCGGAGGGAAATTTTTTTTTTTTTTGTTTTTTTTTTTTTTTTTTTTCAAATATTCACCATAAATCAAGATATTGTTCTAGAGACTTGCAATTTGTTTTAAAATGAAGATAAATGATTGAATATTACTAGACTGTAAGATTTTTATGTTACAAATGCGTTTTTTCGACCATTTCAGTTGAGTCAAAGTTGACTGATCGTAGTTTTTTTCGTACTTATCGTACTTTATATGCAAATATTTCAAAAATGAGAAATGCTACAACCTTCCAATATTTTTTGTTATATTGTGCATGTTTTTGCGCACATTTCCATATATAAAACTCTAAAAAAAAGCGTAATATGAAAAGGCACAAATATTAGGAGAATGTGACCTATGCGTTTCGGAGATTTTTGGCCGAGAATCGGCGCACGGAGGGAAAAAATTTTTTTTTTTCAAAAATTCACCATAAATCGAGATATTGTTCTAGAGACTTGCAATTTGTTTTAAAGAAAAGATAAATGATTGAATATTACTAGATTGTAAGATTTTTATGTTACAAATGCGTTTTTTGACCATTTCGGTTGAGTCAAAATTGACCGATCGTAGTTTTTTTCGTACTTATCGTACTTTATATGCAAATATTTCAAAAATGAGAAATGCTACAACCTTCCAATATTTTTTTTATATTATGCAAGTTTTTGCGCACATTTCCATATATAAAACTCTAAAATAAGCGTAATATGAAAAGGCACAAATATTAGGAGAATGTGACCTACGCATTTCGGAGATTCGCTGCCGAGAATTGGCGGGCGGAGGGGAATAAAAATATTTTTTCAAATATTCACCATAAATCGAGATATTGTTCTAGAGACTTGCAATTTGTTTTAAAGTGAAGGTAAATGATTGAATATTACTAGACTGTTAAGTAATTTGGTTACCCAAAAAAAACAATATTTATAATTATATATATATATATATATATATATATAATATATATATATCTATTAATATATAATATATAATTTAAATTTTTTTAATTATAATATATATATATATATATATATATAATAGTATATATATATATATAGTATTAATATATATATATATATATATATATATATATATTATATAATATTTTAATAATAATATTTTTTTTTTAATATTTATATTATATATATATATATATTATAAGATTATATATATATATATATATATATATGATAATATATTTTTTTAATATATATATAATATAATATAATATATATTATTATATATATAATATATATATTAATATATTTATATATATTTTTTTTTAATATTTTTTTTTTTAATATATATTATATATATTAATATTATATATATATATATATATATTTATATTATATTATATATTTTATATATATATATATATATATTTTTTTTTATACGTAAAAATTAATAATATATTACATTCTTC
>NC_061092.1:288048-383502 GCF_015104395.2 Macrobrachium nipponense | reverse complement strand
GAAGAATGTAATATATATATTTTTTATACGTATATATATATATATATATATATATATATATATATATATATATATATATTATATATATATATATATATATATATATATATATATATATATATATATATATATATATATATATATATATATATATATATGATATATATATATATCTATATATATATATACTATATATATATATATATATATATATTATAAATATTGTTTTTTTTGGGGTAAGCAAATTACTTACAGTCTAGTAATATTCAATCATTTACCTTCACTTTAAAAACAAAATTGCAAGTCTCTAGAACAATATCTCGATTTATGGTGAATATTTGAAAAAATATTTTTATTCCCCTCCGCCCGCCGATTCTCGGCAGCGACTCTCCGAAATGCGTAGGTCACATTCTCCTAATATTTGTGCCTTTTCATATTACGCTTATTTTAGAGTTTTATATATGGAAATGTGCGCAAAAACTTGCATATATAAAAAAAATATTGGAAGGTTGTAGCATTTCTCATTTTTGAAATATTTGCATATAAAGTACGATAAGTACGAAAAAAACTACGATCGGTCAAATTTGACTCAACCGAAATGGTCGAAAAAAACAACCGCATTTGTAATATAAAAATCTTACAGTCTAGTAATATTAAATCATTTATCTTCACTTTAAAACAAATTGCAAGTCTCTAGAAAACAATATCTCGATTTTATGGTGAATATTTGAAAAAAATATTTTTATTCCCCTCCGCCCGCCGATTCTCGGCAGCGAATCTCGAAATGCGTAGGTCACATTCTCCTAATATTTGTGCCTTTTCATATTACGCTTATTTTATTTGAGTTTTATATATTGGAAATGTGCGCAAAAACTTGCATAATATAAAAAAAATATTGGAAGGTTGTAGCATTTCTTCATTTTGAAATATTTGCATATAAAGTACGATAAGTACGAAAAAAACTACGATCGGTCAATTTTGACTCAACCGAAATGGTCAAAAAACGCATTTGTAACATAAAAATCTTACAATCTAGTAATTTATTCCAATCATTTGTATCCTTCACGTTTAAAACAAATTGCAAGTCTCTAGAACCAATGATCTCGAATTTATGGTGAATTTTTTGAAAAAAAAATTTTTTTCCCTCCGTGCGCCGATTCTCGGCCAAAAATCTCCGAAACGCATAGGTCACATTCTCCTAATATTTGTGCCTTTTCAATATTACGCTTTTTTTAGAGTTTTATAATATGGAAATGTGCGCAAAAACAAATGCACAATATAAACAAAAAATATTGGAAGGGTTGTAGCATTTCTCATTTTTGAAATATTTGCATATAAAGTACGATAAGTACGAAAAAAACTACGATCGGTCAACTTTGACTCAACTGAAAAGGTCAAAAAACGCATTTGTAACATAAAAATCTTACAGTCTAGTAATATTCAATCATTTATCTTCATTTTAAAACAAATTGCAAGTCTCTAGAACAATATCTCGATTTATGGTGAATATTTGAAAAAAAAAAAAAAATTTCCCTCCGCGCGCCGATTCTCGGCCGCAAATCTCCTAAACGCGTAGGTCACATTCTCCTAATATTTGTGCCTTTTCATGTTACTCTTTTTTTTTAGGAGTTTTATATATGAAAATGTGCGCAAAAACATGCACAATATAACAAAAAATATTGGAAGGTTGTAGCATTTCTCATTTTTGAAATATTTGCATATAAAGTACGATAAGTACGAAAAAAACTACGATCGGTCAACTTTGACTCAACCAAAAAGGTCAAAATACGCATTTGTAACATAAAAATCTTACAGTCTAGTAATATTCAATCATTTATCTTCACTTTAAAACAAATTGCAAGTCTCTAGAACAATATCTCGATTTATGGTGAATTTTTGAAAAAAATATTTTTATTCTTGTTACGCTCGCCGATTCTCGGAGGACCCCCCCGAAAAATCCTCCGAAAACGTCGATAGGTCACATTCTCCTAATATTGTTGCCTTTCAATATTATCGCTTTTTTTTTAGCGGTTTGTATATGGAAATTGTGCGCAAAAAATCATGCCACAATATAAACAAAAAATATTGGAAGGTTGTAGCATTTCTCATTTTTGAAATTATTTGCATATAAACAACTACGATAAGTACGAAAAAAACTACGATCGGTCAACTTTGACTCAACCGAAATGGTCGAAAAACGCATTTGTAATATAAAAATCTTACAGTCTAGTAATATTAAATCATTTATCTTCACTTTAAAACAAATTGCAAGTCTCTAGAACAATATCTCGATTTATGGTGAAATATTTGAAAAAAATATTTTTTTTTTCGTCCCCGCGCGCGATTCCCTCGGCAGCGAATCTCCGAAACTCATAGGTCACATTCTCCTAATATTTGTGCCTTTTCATATTACGCTTTTTTTAGAGTTTTATATATGAAAATGTGGGCAAAAACATGCACAATATAACAACAAATATTGGAAGGTTGTAGCATTTCTCATTTTTGAAATATTTGCATATAAAGTACGATAAATAGGAAAAAAAACTACGATCGGTCAACTTTGACTCAACCGAAATGGTCGAAAAACGCATTTGTAACATAAAAATCTTACAGTCTAGTAATATTAAATCATTTATCTTCACTTTAAAACAAATTGCAAGTCTCTTGAACAATATCTCGATTTATGGTGAATATTTGAAAAAAATATTTTTATTCTGTCCGCGCGCCGATTCTCGGCCGAAAATCTCCGAAAACGCGTAGGTCACATTCTCTAATATTTGTGCCTTTTCATATTACGTTTTTTTTTTTTAGAGTTTTATATATGAAAATGTGCGCAAAAAAATGCACAATATAACAAAAATTATTGGAAGGTTGTAGCATTTCTCATTTTTTTTATATTTGCATATAAAAAAAAAATTAAACAAAAATTCTACATTCGGTCAACTTTAACTCGTCTGAAATGGTCGAAAACTGCATTTGTAAGCTAAAACTTTTACAGTATCGTAATATTCCATCATTTACCTTGATTTTGAAACAAATTGCAAGTCTCTATAACAATATTTCGATTTATGGTGAATTTAAAAAAAAAATTATTTTTTACGTCCGCGCGCTACGAATTCATGCATCATTTTGTGATAATATTTTCCTCTGTGTTGCTTTATTGTTTTACAATGTGTTATATACCAAAATGATTGCAATTTAGTTGCACTTACAACGAAAAAAAAGTAACTTGTTACCTCTAACCGTTTTGTGCACAGCGCGATTTGAATACAATTATATATGAAATTTCGTTTTTGTGCTATCATATATCGCATTATTTATATATGATAATGATAATTTTTTTAATTTCTGAACTCTTAATCTTGAAAACTAAGCGCGCTGTGATTTTTTGAAAAAAAATATTTTTTCCGCTTCTGCGCTCACTCTCAAACCCCTCCGGCATACGGGAGTCATTTCTGGACTCAGCTCGTGTCGGCCTATGAAAGGATCCTTAATATCATTCTTTCTAGGTAAAATTAATCTAAAATTACCAGAGAAAACAAATTAAGAAAATGTCAGTAAAACTGACTCGCTCACTCTTAAAGAAGTGTCGGTATGGTAATAGGGGCGAGTGGGAACACTACCACGAGACATTCACCAATTAGACCTTCCAATCAGAATCCCCACAAGAGAGAGCTGATACCAACGGGCGATGCAGCCGCTACTACTACTACTAGAGGACGCCACGGACAGCAGCGCCCTAGCGGTCATCCTTAATATTTAGCGCTAGCGTCAGACGCATTTTTCTCTGTGCTGTGCAATTTACGAGGATTTATTATCTTCTTCAAGATGGAACGTTCTGCAATCGCAACAGCTAAGTTAAGTGCCTCATAAGTAATGTTTTACCATATTTTTGTCTTCCGGGAACCAGTATTTCCTTCTAATAGGTCATATACGGTTTCCCGGTTGTCTCGTGGCGGCGCCATGCTGCCTCGTTAAGAATTCCCGGTCCTCCATACTGGGACTTCTTATACTTATGGGCTTACCTTTTACGTTCATCGTTTTTACATCGAGTTTTAGCTAGTTTAGCCCCCTTACCATTTCTCTTAGTTTGGTATTTAGGGCTATATATTGTTCCAGCCCAGCATCCCGGCTCTTGCTCTTCATCGGCTTTCGCTGGCTCCGAGTAGGCTTCTGTTCCTCGGAACAGTTTGCCTCCTCCTGGGCTTCTTTTTCTTCTACTAAAAGTGTCTTTTCCATCTTTACGATGTAATTTTATTCTATTTAGGGTGTTAGGCTAGCCTAGGTGCATGTTCCATGTTTTGGTACAGCCTGGTTCACGTGGCCCTCCCACGGTTGTGTTGCTCGCGGCTTAGGCCACTTGCGGTCACGTGTTCCATCGCACCTTACCCTTCCCCTTCCCTCCCTACCAGGTATAGGGAGGTGCTGGGGGACCCCTTGGTTGTCATGACAACCTCAGTTGCCCTCCTCCCTCCCTCTCTGAGGTGGCCAGGGGTTCCTCCCAGCGGGGGTATAGGGCGACCACTCATAGGGTACCGTGTCTCCGAGCGGGTAGTTGTTGAGACGGGGAGGAGTAGGCCACCCCCCCCCTCTCTCTCTCCCGCCGTGTTACACCGAGACCCTCCCCCCCCTTCCCCAGTTGCTCAGCCACCTTCCCTTTCTATAACGAACGGAGCCTTCCGTCGCAGCCGGGGCACCTTTGGTTATAGATTACTGGCTCCGCCAGCGGGCGGGGTGGTGGTCACTACTAGTGGTCGGTTGCTTGCCTACTATATCCTTATATCTCTCCCCCGCTTACCGGAAGGGAGCTTGCTTCTTACCCGGCACTCTTCTAGTAGACGGGTGGAGGAAGGTTTGATATTATTGTATTTTAAGGATATATCATAATGTTACGATGATTTGTTTAATTTTATTATTCATATGCTTACCATCCCGCCATTTTTCGTCGTGGTTTCCTTTTACCACCACTCCTGGTTGGATTCTATCTTTTGTCCCCGCCGTCAGCGGAGCATAGCCTAGGACAACCAACCAACCTTGTTACCACACGTATTATGGCGGGCTCTGGTTTAATCTAACTTTCTCGCTCCGGCACCAGCGGAGCAACTGTTAGACTGTAAGTGTTCTCCTGATACTCATGTATTTTTCCACTTACAGGCTACCAACTGTCAGGTCCCGGCGTGCAACGCGACGTTGTACGACCCCTGCGGCCATGATGAGTGCAGGTCTCACGCTCCTTGTGCCACGTCATTCACGATATGATCGTCTGGCACCCGGAAGCCTGCGCCATCTGCTACGACCTAGTCGGTCAGCTGGTGGAGGGGGGTAAGTCGATTATAGGCTTCTTTATCACTTACTAACAACTCTTAGACATAAGTTTGTTAACCCCGTTCCGCCATTAGAAGCTCATCTCGCCCTTTCTTCCAGGCTACTAGTGTGAGGGAGGTCGCCCTTGCTACCCTGAAAGCGTGGTGGGCGGCTTCAAGGGAAGAACGCCGCCAAAGGCCAGCCGTACATCCTTGATAAGAAGCTGGCCGTCCAGATCTTCCCGGCGGGCAAGTCAACTGGGTACGTTGACCCCTTGTCCGCAGCCCTCTCATAGCCTCCATCCAGCAAGATCTCCAGCAATCTTTCGGGGTCGTAGCTTCTCAGGAGTCGGTCCCGGGACGTCGCTGCCCTGGACCTAAACATCGAGCCGATGGCGGTTGGAGTAGAGGATTTGTTGGTTGAGGTAGGTGTGTCGGGCGCCCAAGGTCTTTCCTTGGGTGTTATCGGATCTTCTCCTGTCCCTTCTTCGAGCGCCTCTTTCCAAGGCTTTGTGGGATCTGAGATCCCTACCCGCTCTCCCGCTCTCTCTGTACCTCCTAAGGTGAAGGGACAGAGAGAACCGAAGACTCTATCTAAGAAGGACTTCTTAGAAGTCGTCTTCGTCTTCTTCGGCTAGGAAGTCTTCGACTTCTTACGCTGACGCGGTGAAGGCCAAGCCGAGCTCTTCTTACTCGAAGAGCTCTAGAAGCAAGGCTTCTAAGGAGAAGGCTCGCGCTCCCGCCGAGCCAGTGCCTTCTCCGGCCTCCACCGCATCCACTCCGGCAACGCCGGTGGGAGGAGCGGGATCCAGCACCTTTGATCCCACTGCTTTCTCAGCAGTGGTGATGCAACAGGTGGTGAGATGGTTGGTTCGCAAGTCTCCGCCCTGGGGACGAAATTTGAGCAGATGTTTGCACAACTGTCAAGCACCCTGTCTCAATCAGGCCAATCCATCCAGGATCTCTCTAACAGGGTTAGAGAGAATGAGGACCGAGTGCTGGGCTATCTCAGGTCCCTCTTCCAGTCTCCCAGGGCCAAGCGCTGGTATTTTCCAGCTCCCGCCATACGACTCTCTGCCAGCTTTCTCTATGGAGAACCCTTGGAGAGTAGCCGCCTACGCTCCATTTAAGGATGGGATGATCTCTATCCCGGAGTGTGGAACTCGAAGGATTGAGGACTTCGAGTTTTATCCTCCGGGTCTGGCGCAGCCTTTCATCGGCTATGCTAGGCTGACTGTAGCGGCTTCTTACTAGGGAAGACAAGATCTCTAGGGAAGATGTTCTCTACAGTAGGGATCAGTGCCCAACGGGAATGGGTTAGTTCACTGCCTTGGAAGGACCCTGGGAGTGCACAAACACTAAGCTCCAAGCCTATAAGAGTCCTTTCACTATTTTTGCGACGGAAGAAGAGGCTTCTCTTCCGTTCGCCACGAAAATAGTTGAGAGGACTCTTCAGGCAGTCCTCAAGGATGAGCCCATGCCACAGCTAAGGGAGGCGGAGTCTACTTCTCCGCTCTTCCCAGCTTTTGGAGAATTGTGGGAGAACTTGCCAGCCACATTCACGCTTGCAAGCTCAAACCGGACTGCGCCATGGACCAGTTCGGTGAGAAGCTTCCAAGACTGCCTGATTCCTTGATTCAGGCGGAGTTTGACGCGCGAAATAGGTTTGGCAGGTCCCTCAATTCTCTAATAATAACAGAAATGGCTGCTCTTTCTTATGCTACAGAACCGCTGTTTAAGGTCTTCCGGCCAAATCCACCCAGCTTCAGACGGTTCAGACAGATGCTTTCGACTTCTTCCAAGCTAGGAGGAATTGCCGAAAGCACGTTCTGCAGGAGTGCACTATTAGGCACGAGCCTAATAGACTCCTGGCTTCTAGCATGTGGGAGCGGATCTCTTCCCAGAATCCGCTGTAAATGAAGTGCACCACGAGGCTGCTAGGCTCAACCAGAGCCTTAGAGCTAGGTGGGGAATTTCATCTAAGAGGAAGCAAGAATCCGCCCCCACTGCTGGTAAGAAACCAAAGAAGTCTGGTAAAAGGTTCCAGCCTTACCAGAAACACCAGCAACAGCAGCAATTTGTCCAGGCCGTCCCGGTTACCCAACAGGGACAACCTGGTAGTTCGAAACAGAACCAGCCCATCCTCCTGCTGTCTCCTCAATCACAACCGTCGACCTCCTACGCAATCTCGCCGGCCTTCAACCCTACGTATGAAGGTCAGAGCTACACTCCCTTTCCCAAGCAGCCGAGAGGTAGGGCGAGAGGCTACTTTTCGCCAAGCGGGGCGCAGGGACAGGGCGACAAGGAGCAGGCAGTTCAGAGGAGGGCGTGGTGGTCAACCCGCCCATCAACAATGAGGCTCCCCAGGTAGGAGGGAGGCTGTTCCTCTTCCGTCACAGGTGGGGGTTCAGCAATTGGGCACAGAGCATAGTGTCCAAAGGGTTGGGTTGGAGTTGGATCAAAGATCCTCCTCCAATCAAATCATTCCACCAAATACCATAAGAGGAATTGACAGATTACGATGAGGAACTCCTTCAGAAAGGAGCTATTGCGAGAGTCAAGCATCTAAAATTTCAAGGTCGCTTATTCAGCGTGCCAAAGAAAGGCTCAACAAAAAGAAGGGTAATCTTAGACTTGTCAAAGCTAAACTCTTTCATTCGTTGCGACAAGTTCAAGATGCTTACCCTCTCGCAAGTAAGGACCTTACTTCCGCGTGGAGCCGTCACATGCTCCATCGATCTTACAGACGCATACTATCATATCCCTATAGCCAGACACTTCCGCCCATTCCTAGGGTTCAGGCTAGGAAATCAGACATTCTCATTCAAAGTGATGCCCTTCGGTCTGAATGTAGCCCCCAGGGTATTCACGAAAATAGCAGAAGTGGTTGTACAACAATTGAGAACTCAGGGAATCATGGTAGCAGCTTACCTCGACGATTGGTTGATCTGGGCACCAACCGTCGAGGAATGTCTCAATGCCACCAAAAAGGTAGTTCACTTTCTGGAACATCTGGGGTTCCAGATAAACAAAACGAAATCCAGACTTACCCCGGAGTCTCGTTTTCAGTGGCTGGGAATCCAATGGGATTTGTCTTCCCACAATCTGTCAATTCCAGTGGCCAAACGAAAGGAAATAGCAAAACGGCAGGCAATTTCTCAAATGCAAGCAAACATCAAGGAGAAACCAGGAAAGAATCCTAGGGTCCCTTCAGTTTGCTTCGGTAACAGATATCCTCCTGAAAGCAAGGCTAAAAAGATATAAATCGAGTTTGGCGATCGAGAGCAAACACCAAATCTCGAGACAAGTTGTCAGTAATTCCACAGATCCTTCGCAATCAACTCCGTCCATGGTCGAAAGTAAAGAACTTAGCCAAGCAGGTACCCCTTCAATATCCCCTTCCAGTGTTAACCATTCACACGGATGCCTCCCTGTCCGGGTGGGGGGGATATTCTCAGTTCAAACAGGTTCAGGGGACTTGGTCAGTTCAATTTCGCCAGCTCCACATAAACGTTCTGGAAGCAATGGCAGTATTTCTTACCTTGAAGAGACTGCTTCCCCCGAAAAAGTCTCATCTAAGGCTAGTTTTGGACAGTGCAGTGGTAGTTCATTGCATCAACAGGGGAGGGTCCAAATCCAAGCATGTGAACCATGTCATGATAGCCATTTTTGCCCTAGCAAACAAACACAAATGGCATCTGTCCGCCACTCACCTGGCGGGGGTAAGAAATGTGATAGCAGACGCTTTGTCCCGGTCAGTACCTCTGGAATCAGAAAATGGTCCCTAGACGACGGGTCATTCCAGTGGATAAGCCGGAGAGTACCAGGTCTCCAAGTAGATCTCTTCGCCTCACAAGCGAACCACAAGCTCCCTTGCTATGTGGCCCCCAACCTGGACCCTCTGGCTTATGCCACGGACGCCCTGTTGTTAGATTGGGATCAGTGGAGAAAAATTTATGTTTTTCCTCCAGTGAATCTTCTCTTGAAAGTCTTAAGCAAGCTGAGGACTTTCAAAGGAATAGTAGCTCTGATTGCACCGGACTGGCCCAAGAGCAACTGGTATCCTCTTCTTCTGGAATTGGGTCTCCGACCTCAACGGATTCCCAATCCCAAGCTGTCACAATCAGTACAAATGAGGACTGTGTTCGCTTCCTCAGGAATTCTTCAGACCCTAACTTTATGGACTTCATGAAGTTTGCGGCTAATAAAGATGCTAATATTGATCCACAAAATATTCTCTTCCTAGAATCAGATAAGAGAGAGTCAACCTTAGACAATATGACTCAGCTGTTAAAAAATAGCATCTTTCCTGAAAGAATCAAACACTACAACCATGACACAGTTAATCTAGCTATATCCTTTTTCAGGTCCTTGTTTGAAAAGGTTTAGCAGCTAGCACTATTACTACTCATAAATCGGCTTTGAAGAAGATCTTTCAGTTAGGTTTTCAGATAGATCTGACTGAATCTTATTTCACGTCTATCCCTAAAGCCTGTGCTAGACTTAGACCTTCTCAAAGGCCTACTGCAGTTTCATGGTTCTTAAATGATGTCCTCAAACTAGCTTCAGATACTGACAACTCGTCTTGTACATTCATAATGCTTCTTAGGAAGACATTATTCTTATTAAGCCTAGCTTCAGGAGCTAGAATTTCAGAACTGTCGGCTCTATCCAGAGATGCGGGTCATGTGGAATTCCTCCCCTCAGGAGAAGTTCTGCTTGCTCCGGATCGTAGCTTTTTAGCTAAAAATGAGGATCCTCTGGCAAGGTGGGCTCCTTGGAAAGTCATCCCACTTCCCCAAGATCCTTCTCTCTGCCCAGTATCAACTTTAAGAGCCTTTCTATCTCGTACATCCTCAAGATCCTCAGGTCCTCTCTTCATGAGAGAAAAAGGTGGTACTTTGTCAGTAAAAGGTATTAGACAACAAATCCTTTACTTTATTAAACAAGCCAATCCTGATTCATTCCCAAAAGCACATGACATCAGGGGAGTAGCCACCTCAATTAATTACTTTCAACATATGAACTTTGAGGATCTTAAAAAGTATACTGGATGGAAATCCCCGACAGTCTTTAAACGTCATTACCTAAAGTCCTTGGAATCTTTTAAATTTTCAGCAGTGCAGCGGGAAACATTGTTTCTCCTGATACTGTATAGTAGTCGTAGTATAGATCCAGGTCTCCTTTCTACCTACCTCAGCCAACATGCCTCACCCTATCGCCATGCTACTCGGATATCCTAGCCTTAGCCGCTGAATCATACCAGTGGATTGTCCCTTATTTTTTTGCTAGGGACATCCACACTTGTACTGTTATTGTACTTCAGTGTACCTACCCTTATTTTTATGCTAGGGTAGGACACAATGTGTTTGTATATTATGTAAATAATTTTCTAAGTAAATCTAATTTGTAAAAATTACACTGCATTGTTATATTTACTGTTTTTACTGTAATTTTAAGTACTTTACATTACTAACTTTCTTTTATGTTACTGTTTAAAATAAGTTAGACTTAAGTACTTAGTTTATATGCTGTAATTGATTTACTTATATTATATCCCTCATTTTACAACTGCTTTTCATTTGTCCCTTTTTTTCCCATCTTGTCTGTTTCTCTGGTACTCTTTCATAGGCCGACACGAGCTGAGCCCAGAAAAGGGATTTTGACGAAGGAAAAATCTATTTCTGGGTGATTGGCTCGTGTCGCCCTATGAACCCACCCTGTATTGCTTGCCCCCCCTGCAGGACAAGATGTTTTTTAGATTAAGGATGACCGCTAGGGGCCGCTGCTGTCCGTGGCGTCCTCTAGTAGTAGTAGTAGCGGCTGCATCGCCCGTTGGTATCAGCTCTCTCTTGTGGGGATTCTGATTGGAAGGTCTAATTGGTGAATGTCTCGTGGTAGTGTTCCCACTCGCCCCTATTACCATACCGACACTTCTTTTTAAGAGTGAGCGAGTCAGTTTTACTGACATTTTCTTAATTTTGTTTTTCTCTGGTAATTTTAGATTAATTTTACCTAGAAAGAATGATATTAAGGATCCTTTCATAGGGCGACACGAGCCAATCACCCAGAAATAGATTTTTCCTTCGTCAAAATCCCTTTTTTTATTTACCGCTCCAGCGTAAGAGGGTTAAACGTCGAGATAAATTTTCTCCCGGGTGCCGATTGGACGTATTAAATGTCGACATAAAAAAGTTTTTTTTTAAAATTTGCAGAAAATACTTATAGGCTCCAGCTGAAAACTTTTGAATCACGTGCCTTGGGGGATGCTGGGAGCTCACGGATCAAGGCGTTGTTTGTTTTCAATCGTTACGCAGGCGCGCAAGCGCAAATTTCTTTGTTATTGCACTAAAAAGTATCAGCAACACATCTCAGAAATTATTTAGTCACTTTGACATAATTTTTGCACCATTTTAAATTAGCCGTTACATGGAGTATTATATATGAAAATGTGCGCAATTTCATGTAGAATAAAACAAAAAGAATACTCATGATTGTAACTTTTATCAGTTTTGAAATATTTTCATATAAATAACGATAAGTGCCAAAATTTCAATCTTCAGTCAACTTTGACTCTACCGAAATGGTCGAAAAACGCAATTGTAAGCTAAAACTCTTATATTCTATTAATATTCAATCATTTACCTTCATTTGCAACAAATTGGACGTCTCTAGCACAATATTTCTATCTATTGTGAATTTATGAAGAAAACTTTTTCCTTACATCTGCGCGGTAACTCTTCCGAGAAATTTTTTCGTGCGATTGTCGTAATGTTTGCACCATCTGTTACATAAAGTTTTGTATATGGAAATGTGCACAATTTTATGCACAATACAACTAAAACAACCCATGGTTGTAGCTTTTATCAGTTTTGAAATATTTTCATATAAATAATGATAAGTGCCAAAATTTCAACCTTCGGTCAACTTTGACTCTACCGAAATGGTCAAAAAACGCAATTGTAAGCTAAAGTCTTATATTCTAGTAATATTCAATCATTAACCTTCATTTTGCGACAAATTGGAAGTCCCTAGCACAATATTTTGATTAATGGTGAATTTATGAAAAAAAAAACATTTTCCTTACGTCCGTGCGGTAACACTTCCGAAAAAAATACGAAATTTTTTCGTGAGATTGTCGTAATTTTTGCACCATTTTAAATTAGCCGTTACATAAAGTTTTATATATGAAAATGTACGCAATTTTATGTAGAATACAACAAAAAATGATTGAAGGTTGTAGCTTTTCTCATTTTTGAAATATGTATTTGCATAAAATCACGATAAATAGAAAAAAAACACGTTCTGTCAACTTTGACTACCGAAATAGTCGAAAAATGCAATTGTAAGCTAAAACTCTTACAGTCTAGTAATATTCAGTCATTTATCTTCATTTTGAAACAAATTCAAAGTGTCTAGCACCTTATTTAGATTTATGGTGAATTAAAAAAAAAAAAAAACTTTCATTCCCTCCGCTCGCTGATTTGCGACTGCAAATCTCCAAAATGCGTACATCGCATTCTCCTAATATTTGCTCTTTTTCATATTAGGCATTTTATAGAGTTTTATATATGAAAATATGCGCAAATTCATGAAGAATACAAAAAAAATATTTGTAGGTCGTAGCTTTTCTCATTTTTGCAATATTTGCATATAAAAAAATATATAAAAATGTCGACATTCGGTCAACTTTAACTCGTCTGAAATGGTCGAAAACTGCAATTCTAAACTAAAACTCTTACAGTATCGTAGTATTTAATCATTTATTTTCATTTTGAAACAAATTGGAAGTCTTCCTAGAAACAATATTTAGATTTATGGGTGAATTTTTGAAAAAAAAAAAAAAAACAAAAAAACATTTTTTTACGTCTCGCGTTATGAATTCATGCATCATTTTGTGATAATATTTTTCTGTGTTGCTTAGATCGTTTTAAAATTTGTTAAATATCAAAATGATTGCAATTTAGTGTACAATACAACATGAAAAAAAATTAACTCTTTAGCTTTAACTGTTTTGCTCACAGCTCGATTGAATACAATTATATATATGAGATTTTGTTTTCGCGCCATCATATATAGCATTATTTATATATGATAAGTGATATTTTTTTTCATTTCTGATAGTTGCATACTAAACTTCAGGCAATGACAAAAAAATGGAGCCAAAAATGAACTCTTAATCTTTAAAACTAAGCGCGCTGTGATTTTTTGAAAAAAATATTTTTCCGCTTTCGGGCGACCTACACTCCAAAACCCGCCTCGGCATACGGGAGACGTTTTGGTTTATAGGGCTTAGGCGTAAGAGGGTTAACAGGTAAGGAACCAACAAGCATCTGCATGGATGCTAGCTCTAAATATATATTTTGTGTTTATTAGATTTTTAAAAGTTATGAGCATATCCATGGGTCCCACCTCCTACAATGTGGGATTCAGCTGTGTAACTACTTGGTAAGTTTCATACATAAAAATGACATTTTTATGATAAAATAAGATTTTATGTATACTTACCAAGTAGTACATGATCAAAGCCCGCCCTCCTCCCCTCACATGGATAATAGGGCATAAACAATTGATTTTCGGACGGTGTTGGTTCCTCACTCCCCTGATAGTGGGCAGGGGGTATGACCATACCAAAACAAACTTGGGCTTCCGCGAATTTCAAAAATTCTAGCTGCCGACGATTTTAGAAACTATTGCTCTGTAACTACTTGGTAGTATACATAAAATCTTATTTTATCATAAAAATGTCATTTTTCTCGGGGACTGTACCTGAAATTTTGATTTCAACCTTTTCTGTTCCGGATGAGGTGTTACTTTAGTATGCTAAGTGAATTGAACATTAACATGGTTATAGTTTGCTGTAATCAAGACTTCAAGTCTGTTTATATAAGACCCGTACATTTGAAAACAGAAGGTGAGAATGAAATGTTTAATTTAAGAGTATTTATAAACCAATGTATAGTACTACATATTTGATAAGGGCTAATGAATATTGTATCAACACTAAGAGTATAGTCAGTACATGATTACAATAATGCCATTGTGAAATAAAATATTAAAGTACTATTACTGTAACTATGTTCAAGTTGGAAAACTTGAACCCAATCATTAAATATTTATCAATCCCCCTTCCAGGTGGATTTAGGGTCTAATTTTAAGTGTCCAACTGACAATGGCACTGTGGCGACAGTTCTTAAAAATCTGAAGCAGTACATGGTATTTGATGGAGAGCCTGTTCCTTTGTGTGTTTTTGGGACGCCAGCCTCTGTCGAGCGAATGATTGGAGCCAAGGATGTGATGTCATGTTTCTCTGAGAAGGTGGACAGGCTAGATGGCCTTGAGCCTTGTGTCACAGATTTTGGTCGACAAATACTAATCGCTCAGGTAATTTGTATTTTCTTTCTATTCTTTTAACTTTAAGAAAACTTGCATGATATTTTGCCTCTTATAGTTGTCATCAGCTTTAAATTGAAAATGGTCTAATTTAAATTATGCTGTAGTATATAATGCAATGAAGGAAAAACTCAATTTTCTGTTGGATATGAAATGTTATTTTCTTCACATATGTATACTTCCAGGATATAATAAAGATCTTTTATCCAAATGGTATGTCACCGGAAAATGGAAATCTACATCATCTATGGTCTAAATACAGACCTGAATTGAAAGGTGAATCACCAGACTATAAAGCAATCAACACGTTTCTGGAAGTAATTGCCCATGGTCATACTGTTGCCTTGACAAATAAGAAGATAGAGTCTATGTTCTCTTATGTTCTTAAGGATAAAATGATGGCAGATTCAAGATTGCTTGAACAAATCTCTGAAGAAGTTGTCAGTAGTATTTGGCCCAGTGTTGACACGGCTTCACTTGACATTGTACGACAGGGAAATGAGCCAGTGAAAGATGGAGGTATGTTTATCTTACTGAAATTTTACATGTTATTCTTAATCTGATAGGTTTTTTGTAATTATTACTGGGGAGTGGATATAAATTTCATGTCTTTTAAATGTTAACTGGGGAAATATTGCATGTGTGATAATAGTGTATATTGTTAGGACTACGTAGTTGAAAAACAGTAGTTCAAATTTCCTTCTTTATAGATTAACTAATAATATAAGGCTTGCAAATAAAAGAATTATTCATCATGTAGATAAAAATATTATTCAGTAAATACCTGACAATATGTATGATAAAAATTCATTCATACGAGGGAGAACAAGGGTTTGCTCAGGTGAACTCCAGTTCATTTTCAAATAGGTGGTGACCCTCAGCCTAAGCTTAGGTAGTCATGGAAACTACCAAGTAAACTGGATAAACTTTAGGTACCGTATATACTCGCATATCATGCGACCAGCAAATTTTCACCCTTAAAAAATTATTTTAACACGTATCTTATGTATCATGCAAGTTGAATTTACGAGACCAAATAACAATGGGCTAACCTCTCTTTCTCCTCTTTATCTATTCCATTTTTTTAGTTAGGCTAACCCCTTTTCCTCCATCTCTTAATGCATACCATCTTCTAGTTAAGTTTAAAAAAGTGAAAGAGAATGCCAAAAGTATCGGTAGTAATGATATATTTGTTTGGAAAATGCATACAGCCAGAAACAGCTGATTTGCTAAGAACAACCAATCTGATAACAACAGCCTTTTTGCTTGCATTTCAACCATCATACGATAGTAAAAAATTACCATAGTTATGTTACAAATGACGTTAAAGAGAATAGGACTGATATATTTTTACATTACTGGTAGTAGTCGACTTACTACCGCAATTGGTTATGACCAACCAGTCACAAATCGATTAGGATGTAAGTCGGCCTGTGTTGATTTTCCGTAAGAATATTATACTAGCCTAGCCTACACTAGGGTAATGAGTACCATCTTTACATATAGGGTAAGGTAGCCTAGCCTACACTACACTGCATTATACATATATGGTATAGTAATTATTAATTACAGCTAATTCTCTAGGTTCAGTGCACATTGGTTTATGATAATTCAGTACAGAGAGAAATTGAATAATATTGAACAAGTTAGCCTCGTGTATACGATGATGATATTGTGGTACATATATCGTATATATACAAATACAGTAGCCTAGCCTTCAGTATACTGTATACTACATATACGATATAATTTAGTAATTTATTAATATAAGCCAATTTTGGAGTTTCAGTGGATTCTGACTATGTATTACATATCACTGTAGAAAAAAAATGGACACGAAATGGGAATCAGCTTCGGACCAACATCGGCATACCTAATTGAGCGATGGTCAGGCTGCTGACGGCTAGTATATTTACGAAATAAAAACAATGAATATGCATCTTTTCTGTGATTCTTTTCAAAAGTTATACAATGCAGTATCCAATAATATTGTATGTATTCTCATATTATATCATAAAATACTAACAAAGCAGTCAGTGTTTTGGATTACAAATCAGCTGATGGCAAATAAGAGTTTATTTCTCCTTATTTAACTGAATTTGGAGCGAATTGCATTCTAGTTATCATAAAATATCTAGATACTTTACTTATATAAGACAAGGTAATTTGTCATTTTACTACTTGTTTTTAAGTCAAAATATGAATTAGATATGTGCCGTGAACTAAAGTATTTTTTTTCGTTAACAGATTGCGTTGAACTAAATTGATTTTTTTTTTTTTCGTTAACAGATTGCGTTGTGGGCTTGTTTATTGTGTAAAAATATTACGTGATTCCGTTTGCTATTTTCACTTCATTTCATTGTAGCACGAACCTTTACTGTTACGTTACTTATCTTTTGTCGGCGTGAACACAACAGTAAAATGTGTTTTTTTCAATTCCTGAAGTTTTGATTAAAATGATTTTCACTCAATTTTATCTACGATTGTGTTTGATGGCGTAAGTTTACTGGAGTTATATCTTTGCTGCCAATGCACGATAATAGTACTACATGTATATGGATGAAACTCGCAAACTTCGGTATAGTACCTTCAAACTCGACCATAAACAAAATGGGAGAAATGTGTTTTAATCAAAATTATTGGGCATGAAAAGAACAAGTTTTACTGATTTCACTTCAATACAAGATAACTATGTAAAGCTCGTAGTATTCTGATGAGATAAAGTGAAAATGTTGAACGGAATCTGTTGATTTTTGTTTACGCAATAAATATGCCCTCAGCGCCATCTACTAATGAAAAAATAACTATGGTAAATTGCGTTCACAAACAATACGTTTTTAAGTGATATTTCCACTTGAAAACACTGTATAACATAAAATAACCTTGTCTCATATAGATAGAGTATCTTGAGATTCATTTGCACTAACTAGAAGCAAGAAAGTCGCTCTGTTTTGAGTTCAACACAGCAAAACAAACTTACTCGCAATTGCCCTCAGCTGATTTTCAAACCAAAACATGATTGCTTATGTTTGTATTTTATAATACGAACAAATAGTAATATGAAATTACATATAATAATATTGAATGCAGTGAAGTAAAACATAACTTTTTAAAAGATCCATGGAAAAGATGCATCTTCATTATGTTTGTATTTTATCAAACAATACTAATATATGATTATTACATACTCGAATTACATATCTCGGGTAAGATGAGACCCCGCTAAAATCAGCTCCAAAATTAGGGCTTCAAAAGTCACATGATACGCGAGTATATACGGTAATTCCCAATAAAATGGCCTTTACCTCAGCCAGTTCATAATTGGTTTAAAATACTGTAATAAAGGTTTGATGTGCTTCACTGATTTATTAATTAAATTTATTAATGACTGACTTTTTGGACCATTAAATTGTCAGGTTTATGTTGTTTTTTAAGATCAGTTTCAGGAATATTTGTTTTATTATATAATGCATGGTTTTGTTATTGAATAAGTCACCCTTGTTTTTCTATTTACAGAATGCTCTTTTGGTGATTGCGTCAATTTTCATGACAAGGCACGTCTACCTTGCTCAGAACGCTGTGGCCGTCCTTTTAATTTTTGTTGTAGGAAACCACTTAATGACGGCCTGATTGAGTGTGGTCGAAGAGAGAATTGCCCAAAGGGAGGATGGTTTCATCTCAACAAGAAATGCTCAGGTTTATCAGATGCTCCTGAAGGTAAGTAGTCAAAGGTGTCTTGGAGTAAAATGTTTAGTATAATATTACTGAAGTGTATATGTACTGTGTTTTGTTTTAACAAAGAAATATGTATTTGATTTAGAAAGAAGTATATGTTGATAATTCGAAATATAGCTATAGTTTAATATGGTATCTGAAGAATAATCTGTGGCTATTTCAGTTGTTTTGTTAAGAGGTCTAACCATGTCTTTACATATACACAGGCACACTATTTTGTAAGCTCAGAATCAGCCTGTAAAAATGTTTCACTGTTGATGAAAAAATGAAATGAAATTAATCTGGAGCTGAAATTTTACTTTCTCAACAGTGAAGTGTAATTGTGCTATTTTTCATCGGAAAAGATGCATTTTTTTGTCCTTACCACGAATAAAAGCCCCAAATAGTATTTTGAACTGTCATATAATTGCACCAGAGAAAGTTTTAATGCATGCAGGTTTGGCTGTGAATAATTTTTTTTATTGGCTGCATTTAGGATATAATTTTGTGGTATGCAAAAGTTTTATGTTCGTGACCTAAATTGAATGGTATATATGTAGTATATGGGTTGTAATCCTTTTCTACAGATGAGTGGTTGTGCAGTGCATGCTTATCCAAGACAGAATCGAAGGAAATCATGGCTAGCCCAGATCTAATTTGGGAGTATCATCGAGGCTTACTGTGGTACTGTCTCTTTTTTACTGTAGCTCAGTCAGCTGAAGCACAGGGTAATGGCTGGTTGTTACATGCTGTCTGGAAAGTGTGTATGCCATTATTTGAAAGCCGTGGTCATGTCCAGTACTTGCAACAAGGGTATTCATACCTGTCTGGTAAGTTATTTGCTGCTTTTGTAAGTGCAGTTGTGTCTTTTCATACTTCAGAGGTATGCTTGGTAGAAGCAACTGTATTTTTTCTGGACAATCTTACATTAATTTCTTGTTGGTTCTTAATGTAGTGAGAAATATTAAGATATGGTAAGACTTCAGATTGGAGAGAAATTGAGAAAAATCCTAAAAGTGGAGAAAGTTGTGAGATGCATGACCGAGTATAGCGGGGATTTAACATTTTTGAATAATAAAAAGTTAAGGAAATAAAGTGACATAAATTTCCCTATGGCATACACAAACTGTATTATTTTACTAATACTTTTCCTTGTGTTGGCACTTTTGAGAGCTTGTTAGTCTTAGAACAGACTCTCTGAGGTCTTACATCATCTTTAAGTGTGGGTGGAAAATGATAGTGAGATGTGTTTTAATATTTTGTATCTCAAACTGTGGACAGTTAGTGCAGGCTTTGCTATAGTTTTCTTATATTTTCCACTTTTCCTTCCTTAACCTTTATGGACGGATTGATCCTCGGGAGTTGGTAATAACAGGTTTGGGGTGGTGGACGGATTGATCCTGTAGATAAACAATATTACGCACCATCGGTTTGTAAAGAATCGGGCGGGAAAGAGGTGCCAATACTTTTATAGCCCATAAATTCACTTATGGCAACTTTTATACTAACTAAGATCACGAGTGTGGGCTTCTCAGGACTTCAGTAGTGCTTGTGACTTGAAGGGGGAATGTTCTGTTTCTCTTTCCCACATGACGTCTTTTTGTAAATTTGCTTGTAAATATACCAAGGGGTTGCTGTTGTTTTTTGTTATTGTCTTTTATGATACTATGTCAGTTGTAAATGTAATTTTACAAAGAAAATTGCAAAAATATATTAGAAAAAAACATGTAAAAGTAAAAAAAAAAGTTACTGAATCTTCATTCTCTGTAAATTTATGTAAATATTTTCCAACAAATATACTAAGAATTTGTTACTGCCTTTATTTCTTATCTGTTTTGATATTGTGTGAGCAGTACAGTAATTATAATTTTACAAAATAGAATAAATTTATTTATTATAAAAAATATATATAAGTTGGTAAAATTTATGACTATCTCGTAAAAGAGGCCCCACAAAGGGTTGTAGTCATTTTCAACTTCTCATGGAAGGTAGGGAACATTTTTTAGAATTTTTTTCTTTCACCGTGTAAATTCGCATATCTTCCTGTTTCCATTGATGTTTTTTTTTTTTTTTTTTTTTTTTTTTGTGCCAACCTCAAAGCATACCCTTCCAGTAAGGGTTAAAATCATTCCGTGTGTTTTGCTTGTTTTTGTTATGAGTGAGAATGAATAATAAATGTCCGATAAGTGTATTACTTTTTTTTTTCTCAAAAGTGCACCAGGCAGGAGACACTTGAGAAAACTCATTTCATGTTTAACCCCTTGAAAGGAAAAGCTGGAGTAAAAGTGGCTTTGATGATGATGAACCAATACTATACATCTTAGTGCATGTAGTAAATACTAAAAGACATTTTTAGTAGTTTATGCTGTAGTATAGTGCGTACAACGATGTAAATGAATTTGTTTTCACTATTCTGTTCATGGGGTATGTAATGACAAAGTAGTGTACATATTCAGTATTAATACAACCTTCATAGCTTTCATGTTAGGCTAGGTATATTAGTACAAAATCTGAAAGATAGAATTAAATACAGAACAGAGTAATGAATGAAAAGTAAAAATATATTTTAATGAAATTTCTCAAGGCCACATATATTCTGTAGTTCAAATCCTTTATAGCCAGCTGTAAACCTAAGTTCACAGTTATTAACCAGTGGTAAACAACCTCTCAGCCCCAGCAGTCAAATTACCTCTATCTTAGTAAGGATTTATGATACCCAAATGGTTAACAAAAAATAGCAATGCAGTAATGGGTAAACATGTTAAGATATCTCTAGAACATATTCATTACATTCCAATTTGTTCATGAAACTTACCTGTCAGATATATATATAGCTGTATTTTCTGAAGTCCGACAGAATTTTAAAAACTTCCGACACACGCAGTGGTCGGCCAGGTGGTTAGTACCCATTCCCGCCGCTGGGAGGCGGGTATCAGGAACCATTCCCATTTTCTATTCATAATTTTTCTGTCGCCGGTGCTGAAAACACCTGTTTTCAGTACCTCCGTCTTAGGATTTTGGAAACTTCATTGCCGCTAAGTATCCTAATTGTCTTTTGATTTATTTACTTGGATTTGTGGGATTTGTGGCTAGGCATACGCTATCTTAAATTGATTTGAATTTGATTCATTTTTGCATAAAATATCTGAATCTAGTTAGGCTAGTTTCAGACGGGGTTGTCTGCAAAGATAGGGTGTGGCTACCGAAAGCTTCGGTAGATCCGCACTTGGTATGCACGAGGGGTATGGGTCTTGCTTCTTTGTTGAGATTTGTCATGTAAGGAGTGTGAGACTTTGTCTATTCCGTAAGGAAGACGTATGATTCGTATGTACGCAATTAATCAGTAAACATGTTCAATTCCGATTAACGGGAAGACGTTATGATTATCGTTATGTACGGCAATTAATCAGTTAACAAAAGTCAGGGGTAGTGAATCCTGCTAACCTTCCTGTAGACTTTATTTTGCCTAACCCTGTAGTATGGCCTACGGGCTATGAATATGTCTATGAGAGGTGCTCGCCTTCCCCTTCCTTTCATTGCTGTGAAGTGCTACTTCTGTAATTGTTACTCCTAACCCTGCAGTGTTCCTTTCGGGCCCTAAGCAGTGTCTGTAGAGGAATTGCCCTTTCTCTGATACTCTTTCGATTCGTAACTTAGAATCGAAAGTGCTTGCTTTAGAGAGTAAAAGTGAAGTGCAGAAGTGCAGTGATACCCCTTGTGTAGTGGAGGGTGCGTCAGATCGGCCTCGTTTCGCCTCTAGGCCGGGACCTCTGCTTGACTCCCAGGACCCGGGGAGGGAGCATGTCGAAAGCCTAAGGAGGGTTACAAGGAACCCCCACCGATCTGGCGTGCCTTCGGCAGTTTTCTGATGAAAATCCCCCAGACTGCCAAAGTGCGTGCACGTGCACGAATCCTGAAAGATTGCTTCTCGTCCTCCGAAGCGTCCTCCCCATGCAGGGGTTGGAGCTTTCGGAAGGACTCGCGCCCTCTAAATAGAAGCTTTATAGAAGAGGACGCTTCACGTCCTCTCTCTCTCTCTCTCGTTATGCGTTTCAGTGAGAAGTAAGAAGGCGAACGTCGCCTGAACTCGTGTCCGTCTTTCCACCGGAGAAATACGTAAAATAAGAACGTCATAGTAGCAGGAAGCTTTTGAGAGCGGACGCCCGGGACGCTCGGATATGGACCTCCAATGTCGCGCGCGGTGGTCGCAGGCCAAGCGCGCGCCAGTGGACGCCGAGCACAGCGCGCCAGTGGAACCTCCGAGCGCGCTCCAGTGGACGCCGAGCGCGCAGCTGGAGTGGACGCGTAGCGTGCAGCCAGCGCACGCCAGGTGTGTTGCCTGGCTGAACGTTTCTGTTGAACTCTTCAAGCTCTTGTTTCAGATATGGGCCTAAAGAATTTTACCTCTACCTTCGGTGATACCTTCTACCTCACCTGCAAAGAATGTGAAGTAGGCAGTGCTTCGGAGGAAGCTTAAAGTGAACAGACAACTTCTTCTTCGAAACCCAGCAGACATCGGGTTTCGTGAACTCAAGAGGTCTCTGTCAATTAATATTGCTTTTCGCATAGGTGGATGGAGTTAAGGAAAGCTCAAGGGAAGATCTCGTTTGCTCTACCGCAACCTTTGCCATTCTGCCAATAAATTTAAGTTGCCACTACCGCAGTCAAGACTTTGCGATAAGGCAGTTACAGGTTATGTAAGGCTCGATGTCCTGCACGTCAGGACTCTCGGCAACGTTCAGTAGGATTCTTGCAAAGGCACTCATCAAAAGGACGCTCTTCAGGAAAGCGCAAGACAGGACTTCCTTTGCCATACTGCCAATAAATTTTAAGCTTTAGCAGGAATTAGTTGTGATACGGGAGAGGAAGCCGGTTGGAGAGTTTCTTCCTCTTCCCAGGATAATTTTGCAAGCTTTTTAGCCCATCTGAACGGTTTTTCAGATGATAGATTTTGTTAGTTTCTAGTCGGGACTAAATACGCTGCCGAATTGAACATCGTCGTTCTACCTGCCGTAAGCCCAGTCTCTTAACAGGATTCTTGCCCCTTCCTCGTTTGAGACGGGAATCGGAAAATTAAATGCTCGACTTCCTGGATTACGTTTTGTCAATTCAGTGACTTTCCCCCATTGACAATATACTATCGTTTTGTCAAGTAAGTGGGTATCCCCTCATTGACAAAATATCTCTTTGTCCCGTAAATGGGTTAGTTCTCATTGACAAACATCTCATTAACTTGATATTGCGTAAGCGAATAAGCTCTTATTGACAAGATTCGGAAGAGCTCTCATTCGTCATTCGCAGACTCGTACAAGAAATAGACTTGTAGACTACGTCAATGAACGCTTATGTCCAATAACATAAGAAGCTTGAGCTGACTGCTTCGATTCTCTTAAGTTTTGTTCATGAAACTTGCCTGTCAGATATGTATGTAGCTGTATTTCCGAATTCAGCTATATATATGTCTGCCAGGTAAGTATGAACAAACTTTATTGCGATATAATTTCATATTTTGCCTTGCGTTATTTTACTTCTGGTTGTTCAAGTCATATACGCTTGCTGTAGTTACCTCTTCGGATGGCACCGGAGTTAGGTCTTTATTGTCTATTTAAGGACATTTAATCGTTACTCCCTGCAGCCTTCCAGGAGTTTCCGATTTATCTTTTACCGTTGTATGGTAGTGTTCTGACGACACAAACGCATCTATATATTTAGCGTTTTCTGTTTCGCTTAAATATACCAGCTTGAGAGTCTTTTTGCTCAAAAAATAACGGACCTATTTCTTCGTAGAATAGGGTAGCTGGCAACCCAGACATAAAGTTAAGAGACGACGTTCGTAAGCTGCTGGCTGCTGCTGTGTCTGACTGTCCAACCGAGGCCAGTAACAGATCGTGCGCGTCATGCGCTGTAGGTTACGTCTCTCTCTCCTGCGGGATTGACTGACTAACCGTATCTCTGTGCTGGCGGTACGTCTCTCCTGCGGAATTGACTGACTAACTGTATCTCTGTCCTACAATCACGGACTTTAGCCTAAAATTGAGGGGATTTCTTACGTGAATGAATAAATGTTGCATTCGTTTTGCCTTACTATGTTCAACAGAGTTATCTCTTAATCCTTTCGGTGCTCGTTACCGCACGGTATAGAACTACGAGTCTACCGCAACATTGCACTTTTATATGCTCTCTTGCTTAGGCAAAGCGCAGCCTTATTAGGGAGTAAGCATACTCGGGGAGGGAATGGATGAGCTTGCTGGGGACCATTTCCTTCCTGAAGAAGTTTGTTTCCCGAATAGACTGCAATTCAGACCACAGTTTTTTCCTACCGGGAAACTAAAATATTATTCAAGGTTCTAGGAAGGATTCTGTAACATCTCTCAGTGCGTCATGATAGAAAGAAGGTGCCGGACATCTGGATAGAGTTTCAGATGTCCTGGATCTTAATCTGAAAGAAGTAAATGCAATTCGGTCGTCCCTCCAGTCCTCGAAACGTGTTTTTGGAACCAGTGGTCCACATCAACTCTGATTTTCCACAGCTCTCTCATTTCTTAACAAGTATCTTCTCTCGGTCTCTGCTCGAGTTTACGAGAAAGAGCCTATTATAACAACAGGCGTAGAATGTAACGATCCTCTACAGGTTCGTTACAGGATTACAAAAGTCCGTTCGAATCGTCTCGATCGACGGCAGCAACTATTCACTTCCGAGTGGAATCTTTCTTTAGAAGTAAGTTGAGAGTTGTGTAGACTTCAGGGACGCCCTTTAATTCTTCTCTTCGATATGTTGAGGACGAAGAGGCGTTCTTCTTCTCTGCTCCCTTATTCTCGATCCGGGATCGGTACCATTAAACGCCATCCTATGATATTGAACGGGGATGGATGTTTAGTCCTCTTTCTTTTCCCCTTTTCAATCGCTTAGGAAATGTAATAAGAGGATTTATGACGTCACAGGGAGCGACAATGACGCTGATCGCCCCATGTTGGCCTTCAGGATCCTGGATTGACAGAGGTCACATACTTCCTAGATCACTTTCCAAGGACCTTTTCCGAGAGAGTCGGTCTACTCTAACTCGAAAGGTACCTATAACCTCTCCGCTCTGAGTCTGACTACGTTCAGACTATCGAGATGTTGACTGGAATAAGATTACCGTCTTCCATTTCCGTCTGAAGAATGGGATAAGCTGGCAGTCACATCTATTAAAGAATATGCAAATATGTTGTTGACGGCCTTTGGGCTCAGAGATTTGCGTCTGTCAAACAACAAAGCCCTTCACGATCTTTGAGTTCTGTGGAATCTCGAAACTCGCTCACCATCTACTTTTTGTCTCACCTGTTTTCTCGGAGTCAGGCACTCGTGCGAGATCAGGCGACATATAGTAGCCCTGAGTTTCTTGTTGACGAAGTCGGTTGCGTTTATACCACCCCCGATGATTGTGTAACATGAGACCAGGTTGGACTGTCAGGCATTCTTCTTCGGGACTGAATCGCCTTTTTGCTCCTCGCTCCTTTCTCCTGGCACCAGAAGCTCGATGTAGGAGTTGATTCGCTGACGACGTTGGGTTGCGTTGATACACCCCAAGGTTTGCTTAGATTGAATCGCCCAGGCAGTCCAGACACTCATCCTTCAGCGAAGAATAGTGCCTATGTCTTCAGGGTACAGCCTTGCTGTCCTTGATTCGTCTGACTGGTCAACTGGTCGGTCACCTGACTTTAGTACAGACTGTGCATGTCCAGATCGAAGCTTTCAATATGGAACTTAGACGTAGTCTGAAGTTCTTGATGTCAAAGCATTCGAACCTCTCCTACCTGTTAACTTCTTGCATGTGATCAGGAAGGCCTTCTTCTAACCACCCTAGATACGACAAAGAGGGTTAGTGAAATTTTAAGCCATCGTCACAAGTTTTGGCTTTAGAGAACACAAGGCGGTGTGCTCTCTAAGCCTTCCGTTGTGGCCTAAGAATGGAAACCCGTTTTGTCCTTGGGCCAGGAGCTTGGAAGCAAGGATGGCACAATAAGTTAGTGGGCAGGAGCCAGAGAGAGTCCTGTGCCCTGTCGGGTCTCAAGTTTTATCTACATAAAACCCAAGAAAGTCTAAGTCATTCGGGCAATCTGCAGTGTTCCGAAAAAGACCAGACTTGCCCATATCGAAGAACACCCTGGCTTTAGTGTTAAGGAGTTCTTTCAAAAATGCTCCTTCATTGTGTTTGCACAAAGATTTGAAATTTTTTATCTGAATGCTCACGAGGTGAGGGCGCGGCCTCGGAAGCATTTCAACAGAGCATGGCACTCAGCAACATCCTGAGTACCATGTTTTAGCGAAGCAACTCTGTGTTCACTTCACACTCCCTGCGAGATGTGAAGATGGCATATGAGATCTGCTGCTCGCTAGGGCCATACGTGTCTGCAGACACAATCTTGGGGGCAAGAAGTACCACTCATCCTATCCTGTAGAAAATGGTTAGGAAGAGCTCTTAATTTAGTTGTTGAGTCGCCGACAACGGCGACTTCTTAACTCTTAAGCCTTAGTTAAAACACCTTATATATATTTATTTTACTTCTAGCCCTCATGGTATGGTCATATGGTCTAGTCACGTCGTGGTCTCGCCCCTGTTGACAGATCATCTGGAGTGCACCAGCTATATAGGTCTCTACCTCGCTGGCAACTCTAGTAGCACAAGCAGACTTACGTGGCAGTAACCACGAAGCCAGCTATGCTAACAGGTGGAACCAAGATGTAAATCATCTGCATGCATTTGTTTCCCAAAATCCTTCTATTCTGTCCCTTCCCACCTCCAAAGGTGGGATTCAGCTATATATATATCTGACAGGTAAGTTTCATGAACAAAATGATATTGTTATGATACAATAAAGTTTGTTCATACTTACCTGGCAGATATATATAATCAAGTACCCACCCACCTCCCCTCAGGGGACAGTGGAAATAAAAATTATGAATAGAAAATGGGAATGGTTCCTGATACCCGCCTCCCAGCGGCGGGAATGGGTACTAACCACCTGGCCGGATTCCACTGCGTGGTGTCGGAAGTTTTTAAAATTCTGTCGGACTTCAGAAAATACAGCTATATATATATATCTGCCAGGTAAGTATGAACAAACTTTATTGTATCATAACAATATCATTATTTGAAAGTTTTTCCAGTGCTTGTATTTTCTCCAAAGATACTCCATTAATTTATTTTCATCTCTAGTTTCTTCTTCTCATACCCTTCATTTTTTGTGCTTACTGTTTATTTTTCTTTTTATGCGTCTTCTTTGTCATATGCTTTTATTCTATTCCTCTCTTTTTCTCTTGTCATTGTAATGGTGGAAGACATTGAGGAAAATGGTGTGTTTGTGTGTGTGTATGCGTGTGGGCACGCTAAAGCTTGTATTCATTATGGGCTGTGCAGAATTTGCACGTATTTTAGAATTCAAATTGTATATAAATTTGTAATTATGACAGGTCAAGGTTGATAAAAAGATGGAAAAGATCTTCTCTGAGAATTATCAATGACTTCTTAAACATGAAGTGATGTAGAATTTTAGGAGCTCAGCTAAATTGCTGGTGTGTCAGCTTACTGTATATACAATAAACAGTTTAACTTTCAGCGGTTGCTGGGCGCATTCCTCGCATGGCAGCTCACGATGCTGTCCACAATCGAACTGTAAATCTCAAAGGGGGTACCAACAACAATGTGAGTTGGGATCGAGCTATTGAAGCATTCAATCAGGAACTGTTACGTGAGTATCCTTGATTTACTTGTAACATGAATGGGGGATTTACAGTTCTTATTTTACTGTTATTCTGCATTATTCATCTGCTCCATAGTTTGGGATTTGCCTATTCTGACTGTCCCAAAGTTACACCCTAAACTTATGTCCATCTACACCTATGACTAATCAAGTGTATAACTCAGAAATTGCATTTCTAAAAAATATGGATACAATTATAAAAATTTTTTTTACAAATGGAACATGAAAGTTATTGTAGGAATAAAATGGAACTAATATATGTACAGTATATAAAACTTTGATAAATATGTAAGAAACAATTTTGCAAAAGTAGTAATGTACCAAAGACAACATAAGTGAAAGAGTTGTGATGCAGTGTTGCATTCGCATAGACCCCATGACTTATTTCTCTTCTTCTTCCTTTGAGTCACCATATTCTTTGTTTTTACTTACATTGATCTTCTTTTATTCAGCTCTTTTTATCTTTTATGCATTTCTGTGACCTGATCTTTTGATTCTACAATTAACAATGGGTTATTATCATACAGTAGGTCACAGGTGCCTTATTTGCTGCACTCCAACCTTTACTTCAATACCGTGCCATTGTCCTTGTAATGGATTAAGTGTCCCCAGACTTTTTAAACTATTGACCCCTTTCATGGAATCCATCTCTCTTCACATCCCAGGCATGTTGAAAAAGTTAATCAAAATGTCAGTAATATTTCTCTTTAAATCAGTAATAATTTCTCTTTAAGTAAGGGTAGACATTTCTTTTCCCTTTTCCTTCATGACATTTCTCAGTAAGACTCATTTAGTCATACTGGACAGATGATGATGTGGCCGAGATATTGAGTACGTATAGTATTGTCACAACCCAAGCTTACAATGCAGCTAATGCCGAGCTAAAACACATAATACCACAAGATCACATTTATGATGACTAATGATGAATCTTTGTTTATTGAGTATTTGAGTAATAGAATATTTAAGAAAATGCAGTTAAGTAGATTGGTATGGAAATACATGTGACAGTGTACCTTATCTTTTGAGTTATGTGATTATAAATTATTATTTATTTACATATAGTATTATTATCATCATGTTTCAGTTAGCAGAATGTGATGTCAATGAACAAGATGAATTACTGTTTATTGAAATAGGATTTATGCATTTTTGTTTTGGCTTTTAACTCCAAAATTTCGACTCCCCTTTTGGCTATCAGGAATTCATCAGTCCTGTGGCTTGTCCCATTGACCACATTATGAGCACTTTCTTGCTGTTTTTTTATTGCTCACTTATTACCTCCTCTCTTCTTTCTACTCTGTCAAATGCGTTGCCAAGATTCACAAATCTTCATTAAATCTCCTCACATTCTGGGAATGGAAACTGCAAAAGTATGTGTAACTGCAGTATGTATTGTATAAGTATTATAAAAAAAAAATTTACAAGAAATACTTATAAGTATTATAAAAAATTTACAAGAAATACTTAACATTACAAAACATAAAGGATAAAATTTGCAGTATGTAGAAGAATATGTAAGAGGAAATGGTTATGATTATTCAAAATATGCAAATTTCGTTTTATGTGACTTCATCTGTAAACCTAAGATGTTCATGTTGCATTAGAATCTTTCCAATTATTTGAGCCTTGCCTTAAAGTGCTCCATAATTTTGCCTTTTTTCCATAATCTTTTTGACGCATTTAATGAAAGGCACTTCTTATGTTACAGGAAAACCTCCTCCGGAAGGTAACAGTCGAGAAGATCCCTTAGCATCCAGTAGGGCAATAGGTGCATGGCTTTATCATGTCAATTCTTCGTGGGAGAAGAAAGTTTGTCTTAAACCAGATGTGAAAGAAAGAGACCTGAAAAAAACTGTGGAAGACTATGTAAAATTTGTGAATAGTTTGGATATTTTACAAAATGTTCCTGGGAGGTTGTCCTATAAGGATGTTGAGTTTGCTCATAATGTTTTCATAAAAAAACCAAAAGAAATGGTTGCAATGTTGAAAAATATGTGTGAGAAAGATGAGTCAAGACAACTAAATGAGAGAGAATCTGATGTGATTGAGTAGTTTTGGGGTTTCTCTCCTAGAAACATAGAGTAGTTTTTCATATGAAGTATAGACATTGGTAACAACTTAGGGCCATAATATGTGGAAATTGGTGGTATTAAATGTGAGGAATGTGTTCATCTTACATTTACAAATACATATATGTTTTACTTTTCAAATATTCCTATGGTTGGATAGGAAAATGCTAGTTGTGACAGTTAACATGAAATTATGATAGGAAAATTCTAGTTATGACAGTTAACATGAAATTATGATAAATACAGTACCCATTCATTTAACTTTTTTTTTTTTTTTAATAGAACAGAGGACCCATACTTTTGCCTTTTTTATAGAACAGTTTTCTCAGTTTTTCATTTTGCATTTTATTTTGCTCCCTATGTTAGTTTTGCATAAAGGGTTTGATAAGTTTATTTTTTGCTTCATATTTTTAATTTTAAGTCATCTTCCATGGTCCTGGATAGCTTGCAGGGCTGGGAATGTTCTGATCTTGTTTATTACAAGATTTGTGAGCAGAAAAGCACTGTTACAGTATTGGTTTGTCAGCCATAGTTATATTTTAAATTAAAGAAAATGTTGAAAATTTCTATAAAACATGTGATATGCCACAACTGTTATGGGTGCATAGATTTCTTTCATTTGAGGTGGCCCTGTTGGGATTGGCAGTAAACTCTTATGGTAGAAAAAGTTTTTGTTAAAGTAACTCATTCCATGATAAAGTCGTAACTTGACATGCTTTCCATGTCTACTGTGGTCAGTCTTATTGCGCAGATTGCATGCTGGCGTGTGGTGAAATTCACTAGAGTTTATATTTTCCTAATACATGTGTAAACGTACTTCATTGCTGTAGGAATTGCATTTAGGTTTTTTCTTGTCAGGGTGACTGTTTTTGGATATTGCCACAAACTTCATGTGCTATTGCCATTCTTTTTTTTATTTTAAGTGAAAGGCTGTGCTTTAAGTTTAGTTACAATTTAATTGTGCAATCTTTTTATGTTGTGAAGTAGCAGAAAATATCAGTCAGTCAAAGTATCCTTTTCTTTTACATTTTAAATTACTGTAATTTGACAGTTAAGTTAAATGAAGCATTCAAGTCAGGAAAATATTTAGAAATTACTTTGCTATTAATTTATAGCTAAAAATATTCCATGTCGTGCATTAGTAAGCAGATTTGCACAGAACGGTGAACTTGTGTTGTAAATAGGTTTTTTCTTATAAGTTTATAGTATTTTTAGATTTTTGTTTTATAAGAAATCTCATAATTTGACATTGGTATTGCAAAGTATATTACAAGACTTTGGGTACTTTATGGTTTGATTTATTTCACCTTATTGTTAATATATATAATTAGATATATTTTTTCTGAAATTAGAATAATCTCATAGAATTATTATTTCTGCTATTGTGTTCCTTGGTATGTCTTCGGCAAATTATTTTTAAGGCTATGCTTCTGGATTCTTACATTTTACATGTAATATAGAATTAATTTTTTTAATTTTAAAATTTTTCCTGGCACTTTAAAATGTTACTATAGTTTGACAGATCTAAACTGAGAGATTGTTTTCTTCTTTGGGTAAGAACCCTGTTGCCACATCTACTAGTATCCAGTTTTGAATACCTTACTTTATAACACATGAATCAATAAACCGGTAGTTTAAAGTTTTTAGCATGTTTTGCTGAACATAAGCATTCTCTTATTATGATTATAATTGTATTTATAAATAAAATAAGAAATCGCATTTATAAATGTGACAGCTCTTTTGAAAGATGCTGCCACTTTTCCTGTTACTTTTGACAGGCGATATGCAGGTTGGCCAAGCCTATTAAACCATGAAGTTTAAAGGAATTATCTCTTAAGCTACACTTTGGATAAGCCCCACCGCCCAGTCTAGCTGAGTACTCTAGCGCCAAAAAGAATGACTTCTTGCTTTAGGTTACTGAGAACAATAGTCAGTAGGGAAATTAATTAATTCCTACAGTAGGCACGCTGTGAAATGGGCAAATGCAGTAAAAAAATTCTGAAAACTTGCAAACAGGCGATGCTGCAAAGGATATCTGTCATTGAACTAAGATCATCTAACAACGAAGATTCTCCGTAATGTACATTTTGTTATAATTCCAGTGATAATTATTGTAAATAAAATATTTATCTCCCAATGATGAGTTCATGTGCAACAACCTTATAAAAAGTAAAACTTGTTACACGCAGTAGATTTATTAGTTATAACACGGTCCAGACTGTGAGTGAAAAAGGAAATGAAATTCAAGTAAATCATAACTTGATGAATGAAAATGAGGGGAAAACCTAATATGGAGAGCAGTGAAATGCAAAATATTACAAACTTGTTTAGGAAATGGATAGTATGGCGGACGGAAAATTCAAATAATAAAAAAGAATGAATAAGTAATTTACTGGCAAGATTATAAGAAAATGTCAAAAGACATACATACTGAATGGTAATTACCGTTTTTTATTACTTTTAATGAAAAAAATAATAAAAAAATGTGTAATATAATATGCAAAATTTAAGGTTATAAGTAATAACAAATATAACAATAAATAATCTCAAAAGTAATAACCAAATAGAATGGGGATCAAATTTATGGATTAGGATTTATACAGTCAATTTCATTAAGTACTGTCCCAAATATTGCCTCGCTGGGAGAAGGCTGAGGACTTAAGATAGGGATGATTTAAAGGTTAAGAGAGAAGTGGCAACAGGGTTTTTCTCAAGAAAGTAAACAATCTATCAGTTTAGATCTGTCAAACTATAATGTTTTAAGCTTCACCCAGTATGTGAGGTCATTTTTATTTAAGTGTTTGTAAATGTGATTTGTGTATATAGTGCAATTTTTTTCATTTATTACTTTTTTCTTCTTATATTTTGGTTTTTATTTGATTCTCAAATAACTACTACATACTTGACTAAGAACACTTTATCTTTCGTAAATATTATTCATGGAGCTATCTACAAATGCATGGGTAACATGACATCCAAATATTTTTATATTTTATCTAAAGTGTTTAGGTGGCTCATACTTATTTAATTTCGTACAACTGTTCCTTAAAATTTGTTTTTAAAGGGTTTGGAGCTCTGAAAAAGGCCAGTGGATTACGTTAGATAGCTAAGTGGCAGGGGACCAAGGAAAGCAGTTGACAAGTGGTGCTGTCATCTGGGGATTCACTACTTATATGTGAGAACCTTATGAAAAGAACAGAAGGGAAGTTATAGTTGAATTTTCTGGAATGGACAGATGTTTTCAAATTATTTAGACTTTCACTGTAGCGTGAAAGATTCCACTATGGAATGTAAGCATTCTGCCCTGTAAAATGGGTTAATATAAACTAATATATGTGTATGTATGTATATATTATATATATATATATATATATATATATATATATATATATATAATATATATATATATATATATTCTATATCTCTATATATCTATATATCTATGTATCTGTATATTGATATATCTATATATATATATATAGTATATATCTATATATATAATATATTATATATATATATATATATATAGTATATATATATATATATTATATATGAATATGTTATATTATATATGTGTGTATATATATTATATATATATATATACTATATATATCTATATATATATATATTATATATATACTGTATATGTATTAAATATTACTATCCATATATATATATTATATATATATATATATATATATATATATTATTATATAGTATTATATATATATACATATATATATATATATATATATATATATATATATATATATATAATATATATATATACATACTATATATATATATATATAATATATACTATATATATATATATATATATACATACATATATAATATATATATACCATATATATATAATATATATATATATATGTTATATATATCCTCTATATTGTATATATATATATATATATATATATATATATATTATTAATATATATATATTATATATATATATAATATATGAGTTTGCTAACTTTTTGTAAACAATTGCCATGAGATGTTTACATACTTTCTCTATTTTATTCTTTAGCAGTTACTGTTTAATGGTATAATCAAGAAGAGTTACAATCCTCGTTCCATATACGTATAATGTATCGACAGATACACAGGCATGTAATTGACAGTTTACACCCTAACAATATCCTAAGTTGAAAAGACTTGTGCAGGTAGGTAGGTGCTATTAGAGATTGGGTTACAAATGTGCTCTAAAAGGAAGGATCTTGTATATTCGTTTGGAATGACTTTCATATATATAATACTGTACACTTGTATTTACCTGTTATAGGGAAATTTACATTTTCAGTATTTTACCTTTTTAGTTTACATGGTAGTTTGGTTTCCTAAAAAGGAATTACATGGCTTTGATTGATTGACTGACTTGAAATTTATTTTTGACTTCCATTGACTAACAACTACAAATTTACTATTGGCTGTAGTAAAATTTATTTGTAGTATTATGTAGTTAGTCTTGCAGTTATTTGTTCATACGCGAACAAACCTTCAGTCTTAACAATAGGATAATTTCTAGCGCCCAGCTGGATCCATTTAAAAAACAGATGAAAGCAAGGAATCTTGTGATATCTGGCACGCATGCGTATATCGGGTGAAGGATGGTCGACGACCATTCACCTACGATCAAGCATCAGTCTTTCTTTGACCGCCTTGTCGAGAGTAGTGTTTACTTCTCTTGGCCTTTACCCGGTTCATTGCCCGTTTCGCTTGCGTTTAGTGTGTGTGTGTGTGTTTGGCAGATATTATGGCTTCTGCCCTTCTCGGCCTTGTCAACGTGTGTGCCCCAGGATTCCAGGTTTTCTGTGTTCTCGTCTTTGGCTTCGGCAGCGGCTGACCCCACATTGTGCAGTAGGTGACGTTCTAATTTTTGTACTGTGAATCCTTGCACGGGATGCCGGGCATGGCCTTAAGAGCAGTGGAAGTCATTTTATGGCAAGAGAGAACATCGGAGGGTTTCGACTCTTCCTTCATGGGAAGGTTTCTCGCCCCTTCCTTATGTTTCATCTCCTGCAGTATTCAACCCCCATAGTAGACTTGTTCCTGTGTCTCCTCCCTTTTCTTCCATTGATTCGTTGCTGGAAGTATCGGGAGGTCACCAGGCTGATGTTTGTAATGTCGCCCCTCCTTCTTCGGGAATTAATTTGATTCCCAGGAAGGGGGAGGCTTTATTTTTTCATCATTCTTATATCTTCCAGAGTCGGAGGTGTCCAAGATGGCAGCGATTGGAAGACGCTCGGACTAGGGGTTACCCTGTCCTGGAGAGGTTGCTTGCGCGCCTTTTGGAGGCTCGCTACCCCCCTGCCGCCTCAGGCAGGCCAGGCCATCCCCCCTCCTCCCTGCCTCGTCTTCGTGGGTAGTCGAGGTCAGCCATCTTGTAATTGCTCCACCAGTGACTGTTGCCACTTCTTCGAGTCGAAGGGAAGCTGTGATGTCACGGGATCCATCGTTGTGTATTCCTCCGCCAGTGGCGTCTGATTCCCCTTCTCACTGAGGGGAGGCCGTGACGTCACTCCCAGTCATCATCTGAGCATTGCCTCTCTCCGTCGTGACGTCATCTCTGCCGGCCCCGTTTGCTACTTCTCCCTTCCATGTCATCGGAGCCTTCTTTTGCAGATCAGTCTGAGGTTATATGCCAGGCAGTGCTTAAGAAGTTGGACTCTGTTTTGGATGTTAAGTTGGCTGCCTTGTCTGTTGGGAGCATTGGAAGGAAATGCGTTGCTTCGTCTTCCTACGAAGAGATTGGTTACGGAACCAGTGCTATCTTCTCCCTCTTCCCCCTGTGCCACGTCGGCGTATCAAGCGTTGAAAGGCTAAGGCTTTTGCTCTTTCTTTGCCTACGAGGGAGGAACTATGAGGACGTGTTCTCAAGAATGTTGGTGTTTCAGAGAGTATTAGTGGCTTCCTCCCTCTGCATCGAATCGTGGGTGTGTTGCAACTTCCCCGTCCGTGCATGTCTCGAGTGTTGCAACCTCCCTTGTCCATGCACATTGCGAGCGCATTGCAACCTCCCCTGAGAGTGTAGTGTATCTTCCATTGTGTATTCTGCAGCGGCTGCTTCGTCCTCTGCATTGAATCATGGGCATGTTGCAACTTCCCCCGTCCGTGCACGTCTCGAGTATGTTGCAACCTCCCCCGTCCATGCACATCACGAGCGTGTTGCAACCTCCCCTGTCTGTGCACTTGATGCAAGTGCTACTTCTTCTCCAAGGCCTATTTGTCACCGTAAGGATCTCAAGGCACCCGTCAATAGGTCGAAGGTGGTGAGCGTGAAGTTGCTGCAGCAGGAGTGTTTGCCTGCCCCTCGCACTGATGCTTCTTAGATTTCAATTCTCGAGGATTCTTCTTCGATCTCGAGTGTTCGGGATCCCTCTCCAACTCACGTTTGTAAGTCGGCCACGCCTGTGACCATTCACGGACACGTTAATGAATCATCTGTTGGAGAAGAATGTAGTGATGTTTGTAGTTTTAGAGTGGGATCGTCTCAGGAGCTGACGTGTGGACCCAGCCCAGACAGGTTAGTTGGTATCTTAGAGGAGCCTACGCATCCTTTTCATCCTTCCGTTGCCAGAGCAGGAGGAGGGAGACACGCAAGAGTTTTTGTCTTCCTTTTCGGGAGTTGTTGCTCTCATTCTTGGGTTCAACAATTTGGAAAGTAGGTCTCAGGCTCAGTGATCTTCCCTCCTTCTTGCTTGGAAGCCTTGGTGGGAGCTACGCAGGATCCCAAATCTTCTCTACAGCTTCCCTCCGGTTAACGCTGCTGTTGGACCAGGACGGTTCGCTTCACTCTAGAGGCTCTGCCAAGTTACTACTCCCGCCTCTCATGGAGCTAGGGAGTACTATGCTACGAGCTCTACTTTTTTGATGTCGCGCTATCTTAACCCAGACGTCATTCGCCTGAAGCCGGGTTTGTCTTTGGAGCAGGTGTAGCCGGTGGCTCCGTCCTTGTCTCCGCAGGATACCTCAGCATTGGAATCTATGGCAGCCTCCATGCTGCTCACAGTTTCTTGGCTGGACTTCTGGTTTGTGGTCATTGCCATGATAGCTCCTGACAGGTCCCCAGAAGAGTTTGACTGCTTCCTCTCTTGCCAATCTGTTGCAGTCGGAGTGCCTCAGTGGCGTGATTGGTTTGGTGTTTGCTTCTCACCTCAGTGGTCGCGGGTTCGATTCTTAGCCATTCCATTGAGGAGTGAGAGATGTGTATTTCTGGTGATAGAAGTTCACTCTCGACATGGTTTGGAAGTCACGTAAAGCCGTTGGTCCCGTTGCTGAATAACCACTGGTTCCATGCAACGTAAAAACACCATACAAACAAACAGACAAAATCTGTTGCAGTCTGGAGGCAAGGCATTTTCGTATGTGGCTCACCTCAGTGTTAATTTATGGGCTATCCTTCTGCTGATTAGAATGCAATAGGCCAGTGTCGGGCTGACACCAAAGACAGACTGGTGCGCCAGGCCATGTCTAAGTCAGAGTCTCATCCTAGAGACATCTGGCTCCTCCTCCTCCCCCTGTCCAGCAGTAGTCAAGAAGATCATCGCCTGGTAGGCCATCGAGGAATTCGAGTTCGGCATGGCCTTCCTGTTCAACTCAGCCTTGGTCAGAGGATCAACGTCCATTTCATTCTCGTTCATTTAGGGCAAGATGGGGCCCAAGGGGCAGAGGTAATGGGGCCCTCAGTAGGTTAAGCGCCTCTCCTGTGCCACGGAGGGTTGTGCCTAGCGGGCCATTGGGCCAAGTTGCAGAGTTGTGGGCGGAGAAGTGGTTGGTAGATACCCTTCGGGGTGGGGTACCTACTGCTATTCAATTTCTCTCCCCCTCTGTCGGACAAACTGCAGCTCACGAAGGCATATCCTCCAGATTCTCTGAAGTTCTTGTCTTTTCGGGAGGAGGTGCAGAAGATGCTGGACAAATTGCGATAGAGGAAGTGGTGCGTCCGTCTCCATTTTACAGTCACATCTTCTTGGTGCTCAAGGTGTCGGGAGGATGGAGACCTGTGATCAGCTTATCCACCTTGAATCACTTCATCAGGAAGACATGGTTCAAGATGGAAACCCCGCGTTCAGTGTTGGCAGCCGTGAGGGAAGGCGACTTCATGCTGTTGATACACTTAAGGGACACATACTTCCAAATCCCTGTTCATCCGACGTCCAGGAAATTCCTTAGCTTCTCTCTTGGGGACAAGGTCTTCGAGTTCAAAGTCCTATGCTTTGGGCTGACAACAACCCCTCAAGTGTTTGCAAGGGTCTTCTCTCGTGTCAAGTTGGGCTCATGCTCAGGGGATCTGTTTGCTGAAGTAGCTCGACGGTTACTTGGTCTTGGCAGTTTCCAGGTAAAAGCTGCTGCAGGACAAGGATCGTCTACTTCGGTTCTGTCTGGAACTGGGCAGGTGGTCAACCAGGAAATGTCGAACCTCATACCCAGTCAAGGGATTCTCTACTTGGGCATGGTCATCGATACGGCGGTGGCAAAAGTTTTCCCTTCAGACCAGAGATTGGAAAAGTTGCAACTTCCTGTCAGAACCACATCAGTCAGCTCATCAGTGGCAGGTTCTTCTGGGAGTGATGTCATCCCTGAAGAAGCTGGTCCCTCATGGGCGTCTTCTTCTTCGGTCTCTGCAATGGAGACTGGGAGAATTCTGGCCCTCCGGCAGGGGACTCACCCCTGTTAATGTTCCCTCTGTCTCTGGAAGTGAGAGAAGACCTTCGTTGGTTGTTGGACAACCAGAATCCTTCGAAGGGTGTCCCCCTGCGTTCTCTTCCACCGGACTTCCTTCTGTTCTCAGACGCCTACCTTGCAGGTTAGGCGGCCTTATGTAGGCGACCTCATCGCTTCAGGCGTTTGGAGGTTAAACAGCAACATATCAATATCTTGGAGTTGAAAGCAGACTTCCTGGGTCTGAAGAAGTTTTGGGAGAAGGTAGAATGTCATTCTGTCGTTTTCATGTCGGACAACACCATGGTGGTAACCTATGTGAACAAACAGGGACGCCTGATTTCTCGTCAGCTTCACTCCTTGACCATTGAGGTTCACCAGTGGGCAGTCAGCAGTTAGGTAGAGCTCTCTGCCAGGTATATCCCAGGCAAACTGCATGTGGTCGCAGTCAAACTCAGTCGTCAGGATCAGATCCTAACACTGAGTGGTCGTTTCATCAAGTGGTAGAAGACAAGCTTTTCCAGGTTTTGGGTAGACCCGTGTTGGACCTTGTTATGACTCGCTTCAACAGGAAGCTGGAGATATTCTGTTCAATGGTCCCAGATCCTTTAGCATTGGCAGAGGACGCATTCCAACATCCCTGGGACAACCTGGAGGTGTATGCCTTCCCTCCGTTTTGTTTAATCCATCAAGTTCTGAACAGGCTAATGAGTTCACAGGGTCTCAGGATGACTTTGGTAGCCCCTCTGTGGCCTCAAGCGGAGTGGTTCCCAGATCTGCTGTAGTTGTTGTCAGAGGTTCCAAGGGAGATGTCCCCCTTGGCAACATCTCCTGTGTCAGCCCCGTGCGGAAGTGTTCCACCAGTCAGTAGAATCCCTGTCTTTTTTCGGTTGGAGACTTTCAAGTTTCTCCTCCGAGCGAGAGGCTTTTCTCAGAAGGACCTCCGCGGTTTCCAAGACAATGAGCAATCTACTGTGATTGGTGTCATAACAGGGTTTTTCTCCACTCGCAACCTCTATTCAGCGAATAGCTGACTTTTAACCTTCCTCAGAGACAAGAAACGTTTGTCCGTTTCTGCCATTAGAGGCTACTGGGCGGCCCTGAGTTTGGTGTTACGCCTTAAAGGTATCGACGTCTCCTCTTCCTGGGAACTTTCCTTGCTAGTTAAGGGGTTTGAGCAGTCGAGTTCTCCTAGAGAGCTCACGCCTCAGACATGGGATGTTTCCTTGGTTCTCAAGTGTTTCACTAAGGGTTCATATGAGCCCTTGTGTCGCTCACCTGACAGGAACTTGACGTTCAAGGCAGTTTTCTTTCTGGCCTTGGCATCTTCCAAGAGGGTAGGAGAGCTTCACGATCTGAGCTATGACGTGAAGTATGCCAGGGGTTGGGGGTCGTTGTCCTTCGAATTTGTCCCGGAATCCGTGGCCAAGACCCAAAATCCCTCTGTGCACGATTACAAGTTCACTTCGTTTTCCATTCCATCACTGAATGACTTGTGGGTGGTAATGCTCAAGAGCGTTTGTTGTGCCCTGTTTGGGCCCTGCATTGCTATCTTAAAAGGACTCGGCACCTTGGACCAGGCTGTCGCAGACTTATTGTTAGCACAGGCTGTACAAGAAAGAGATGTCTAGGAATACTATCTCTTTTTGGATACGGGAAGCCATCAGACAGGCATACTTGTCTCTCGATGATTCCACCACCACGTCTGTGCAGGCTAGAGCGCCTGACGTTAGGGGTATTGGTCCCTCTCTGGCTTTCAATAAGAACTTGGCTGTACATAGAGGGCTGAACGCTGGTACTTGGTTACGCCAGTCCACGTTCGCCTCTTTCTATCTTAAGGATGTTGTCCACAGATCTGCGGACACGTTTTCCCTGGGTCCCATGGTGGCTGCCCAACAGGTTGTGTACTCATAGTTGCCCCCAACAGGACACTTTTGTATCTTTCCTAAGATGATTGTGTGGATGAGAGAATGAGGGAGTTGGCTGGTCTCCTTCTTTCTTTTGTACCTTTCCATTTTCCTTCGGACGGGTTAAGGAATAGACACGTCATTCGCTGGACTGGTCTGATACAATGAGTAAGGTAGTCATACTGATAGTGAGGTCACTTATTATGCAAATGTCAAACCCTCTATTCGGTAGCATATGCTCCACTCCTAGGCAAGGAGGAGTTGAGAGTAGTACAAGCCCTGGTGTGTTGGTTTGCTATTAGACAGTCAAAGTTTCTCTTTGGTTCCCTATAGAAGTGGTTCTCCCATATATCATTGTACATCACTCAGGGTCTGAGTAGTTAGATATCAATTTATCTATCTTCTCAACAGGCTTCAGTCCCTCTCCAGAAGTCATTTCTTCTGGAAACTGAACTGGTGGGTAGGCCCCTGGCCGGTCTAGGATGTCTTGTACCTCCCCCCAAGTATGAATCTATCCTATTGTTAAGAACGAAGGTTTGTTCGCGTATGAACAAATGACAAATTTTCTAAGACAATTTGTATTTTTCATAGCTACAAACCTGAGGTCTTAACATTATACTGCCCGCCTCTAACCACCCCTCTGTTTGTTAAGACATCCTGTGTTGGGAAAGACTGATGCGTGATCGTAAGTGAATGGTTGTTGACCATCCTTCACCCAATATACGCTTGCTTTGCCAGATATCACAAGATTCCTTGCTTTTATCTGTTTTTCAACTGGATCCAGCTAGGCGCTAGAAATTATCCTATTGTTAAGACCGAAGGTTTGTAGCTATGAAAAATACAAATTGTCTTAGAAAATTTGTCATTTTTGTGGGCTTCTATATTACTTGAAGTATGTACTAACATTATCACTTTTTTTATATTAGTTTTTTTTTTCATTATAGAGAATAATAACATGTTGCATTTAACAAATTTTATTGTTGTAAGAAAGGTTTCCAATGTGCATTGCATAACACAGGGTAGATGGAACCAAAGTTTCTTTGTAGCATCATTTCATCCCCAGTCGCCTTGCATTTAATACTTTTCATTCGTTCCACAGAGTTTCTTCCCGTTTATCTTCAACTTACCCCCAGTTCTTTGCTTTTTTGAGGATAAAATCTAAGGAAAACCCTGTGAGTGTTCAAATATGTTGCTGGTTGATCTTGTTAAAGTAATAAATAGTAATCAAATAAGTCGTTTTATCTAATGGGATTTTCTTAGCGTATAAATTGCAATGTGGATCTCTGTAATTTTTTCTGTGTATAGCATCTCTAGTTTACTGTACAGGTAATAAGCTGCAAATTTAAGGTAGCCATTTTTAACCCAAGGCCAAGCCTACTTGCCATTGATCCCAACTTAATAATGATGCATGAAGGTAACCTGGACCTAAGGTTAAGATTACTGCCTCAACTCTGTATATCACTGTCATTTCTCATGGGATAGGTAGGCTGTTGATTATTTGGTATGCTTTACAGAAGTTTAGTTTTTCCATTTTTCTCTCCCTCTTGGAATCACCAAGCATGTAGTTATTAAGTTAAGACAAGATTCTGGCAAAACTTACCCTCTGATTAGCCTTTGAAGAAAATGAAGAAAATTATGCATCTGAACAAATAGTTAATCAGTCTTATGTAGGTACTTTTTATACAATCTTACTCATCCAGAGAACACAGGATCAGTTAGATTGGACATAAATTTATGGAAGAATTATCCACTAATGATACAATTACTGCAGCTGAAAGAAAGAAAATTAAACTCAACTGGGCAATTTGTTCTTAATATGGAAGACTGTTTATTGTCTAATTACTTACTAATATCTTAAATATTGGATTAATAGCTAATGAATGACCAGTCAATTTGATGATAGGATAGATTTAATTGAACCTTATGTAAACCATTTTTCATGATCATTACAAGACAGTCAACACACTATTGTTTTATAAACATTGATAGTTCTCAGTCAGAAATGTATCCTTCTAAATAACAGCTTTGAGCTAGTTATCTAGTCATTTTGATGCAGAAGGATAAAGGCTTTTATACATTTTGCAATTACATTTATAAAAGACTATTAGGAACAGATTGTATACACTTGCAGAAATTGTTTTAGATCTTTTCCTGTACTAAGCTGTAATTTCATTGTAGTACATTTTTTATAATCATTCCAGTTGTTTGATTTGGTCTTGCCATTTCATGTGGAATTTGACTCAAAATGTATCCCAAGGTTGATAGAGATTTGATAATATACAGTAATGAGAAGGTTGGGTTCAAATAATTTCATGCAAATTATACCATATTTCAGCTGAGTTAGAAAAGGAGTTTGGAGCATCTTGGCATAATTTATCCAGAATGTAATATTATTTTGTGATTATGATTGTGGGTTCACATTAATTACGCTTTACTGGAATGGGAGCTACATTTTATATCCAGTAGATAAAGCTATGTTTGTAAATAAAATTGAACTTTGCCTAGGTCTGAAATTTTGTCGTCGCAAATGCAAAGTTTTGTATACAATACAAATCTAGGTATTAGATAATAATTTTACATTTAGATTGAGAGACACATTTTTTAGAAGTTTTAGAATAACACCAGATCACTTTTTCTTCTTTGTGTGTGTGTTTGTGTGTGTGAATGAATGAAGGAAATCTTGTCTACTAGGTTGCAGAAGAAAACTGAAAGTTAAAGGACAGTGATCGAAAGTATAATCACCCTGCTATGCATTTTGTAATAAAACACTGTGGTAGAAGTGTGGGCTTTAATATGATATATTCTCAACCAAAGGGCTGCTGATAAGTGGCAGGTCAGAATGTTATAAGTGTGTTTCGTACTGCAGAGTATACACAAGACACATTTATTCTGTAATATATATTGTAGTTATTAGAATGTGGATGAAGCGTGCATACGTATTAACGATTATGAGTTGTCAGTTTTATCAATATTTTTGTAGGTGATGCGGTTATTACATATGGTAGGAACGTGGAATTATGAACACTGGATTGCCTTTCTACATATGAAGGGGGAAATTTTACCACAGTCAGAGAAAAATGGAGATTTCCAATATACTCTTGATAGAATGTATTTACAAAAATGTGATAATAAATATAGGTGTGTATCAGGGTCTTAAATTAATAGACATTTAACACTGCCATCTTAGTTGTCAGATAGAGAAATTTTATGTACGAATAACTGGAATAATATTAATTATTGAGTCTTGCTTATTGTTATTGTCATTATTTTACCATCATTATTGTCATCTTCATGATCATAACCATCATCATGTAGACTAGAAAAATGTTAGGAGAATGTTCCTTTTTTTTTGCTACTGTCTCGAGGGACTGGTATCAGCTAACATGAAGTATTAAAGTGTAAAAGTGAAAGAAGACTGGTTATGACTACCAAAGTAGTTAGAGAAATGTTGTGAATGTAAATCCCTTTTCTTCTAAGACAGTTTCTCCTACTTTGTCTGACTTATTTTTCATGCCTAATCATGACCATCCATAGACTTTCTTTTAATGGCTGTTGCTGTTTGTCCGCTTAGTGAGGTAATAGGAAAGATTTCATTTCTAAATTTTCATGTGAACAGAGTCCTTACTGATTGGTTGGTAAATTTTACTCGGTAGTGATTTAGGAGACTTAATCCTTGGTGGGAGGCAGAGTCTGTCTCATAATTAGCCATGTGGTTGTTTTCTGTTCAAGTCAGAATAATTTTTTTGCACCTTTTGTGTGTAGATATGTTTCCATAAATGTAATTGGATTTGTCATTGTTAATTGAAAGTTATAGAATACATTTTTTGATGAGGTAAGAATTCCAGAGTATCCTTATCACTTAATAATTCAGCCTCCGCAAGTAAGGCTGCTTATTAAATAGTTGCTATAAAGCATTATTTAGTGTTCATGCAGGTAACAAACCTTGCATTGTACTTTCATAAAACTTTTTAATCATATGTGTGCCTATACTTGTGTCATGAATGTTCCTGGGTTCAGCAGTTTTGTGTCTCAGTAAGGAAAAAAATGTTCCATAATGCTGGATCTTTAGGTGCATCACAAGTCACCTACTTCCCTTTTTTTGCAAACTGTTAAGCTGTGAGATTTAGCAGAGTTAACAGAGTTTTATAAAAGAAAAAATATAGGTGCTATAAGAATGTAATTTCTTTCAGTACAACCATGTTAATCATAATAAGCCTGAATCACTATTCAGGTGGGAGGCTGAGATGCTTGTATCAGGTAGCCTTCTAGATTTGGAAAGGAAGTAGTATACTGCTATCGAACATGACACGGAATAGGTATAACCCAGGAGTTCTCCATCTCTTGACAGTGCCATGAATAAGAGGGAAAAATGAAGATGAGACTCAACATTTTCTCCCAAAGGTAATACATACATGGCCTATTGTGACTGCCAGTCCTAACAAGTGTAGGTCTTCCCATTCATTAGAAATGTCTCTAATAAAAAGTAATAAAGGTAGACTGGCAATACCAAGTATCTGCACACAAAGTAAAATAAAATGGCAAGGTGTAATTAAAAAGAAACAGATTAGAGTGCTCTGACTTTCATACCCTTGCATGTTCTGCTTTGCCATTGTCACATTACTTAGGGCTTCCAAGATCACTTGTCATAGCCAAAGGAAACAGAGCAGTCTAGAGGCATTGCCCCCTGAAGTCTGGGTGCGCCTCAGTGGCATGGTTGATATGATGTTTGCGTGCCATCTCGGTGGTTGCGGGTTCGATTCTCGGCCATTCCATTGAGGAGTGAGAGATATGTATTTCTGGTGATAGAAGTTCACTCTCGATGTGGTTCGGAAGTCACATAAAGCCATTGGTCCCGTTGCTGAGTAACCACTGGTTCCAAGCAAACGTAAAAACACCATACAAACCAAACCCCTGAAGTCTGGCAGGTCAGGTGAGGAGTTAGTACAGAGAGTAGTAGTGTAGTCAGCAGCATATTTGGGGTGCTGGCAGGCAGTTGAAGAGGACTTGAGTCAGATCAGTTGCCTGTGACATCATCTGATCAGTGGTGAAAGCAATGTCTTTGCTGACCTGACATCTGAAGACAATGAAGCAGAGACATTGACAGTGGCTGCTGGAAGGAAAGTAAAAATCTCCATCAATTGTATCAGTCTGTGTACAAAAACCCAATCTCTCAGCCTATCATCTAAATTGAAATTTGGGCAAATATATGAATAATGGAGTTATGCAGCAAATTTTTCATACAAACCCATTAATGATACTATATAATGAATGCCCTCCTTCAAGCACCTCAAATCTTGGTGCCTCATAGTCTCATGAAAAGTGAGGATTTACGTTGTTACATAGCTGATGGTCCAGAAGGAGTGTACAAAGTGAGACAACATCCGTATTTGTGACTGGTGATCCTGGGAATGTCATTGACAAATGCAGTCATGTATATAATTAATGGGTGTATATTTAGACACTTTTTGAGTCAAAAGCAATATATTTCTTTGTTAATAACAGTATCCAAGTGTCAAATTCTCTTTTTTGTGTCAATGATAAAGCTAGCTTTGAAAATGTTTTCCAATGCTTAAAAAAACTAGCACTCCTACTTCTAGCCGCTTGTTAAGTGTATTTAATCTACAGTATTAACTATAATACCCTTTTTGTTTACTATACTGCACTATTGCTGCAGCAGATGTTAAGTGTTGTAAGTAAAAGCTATTAAGTAACCAAATATATTTCCAATGTCCAAAGACCCAGAAAACCATAGACAGTGCTTATTCAGGTTTCAGAGGGAAAATTTTCTTTCCTCTCTTAGTATATACAACTGGTCAGTTGCATGATCTGAAAGAGTGGAAAGTTGTCCACTCAAAAGCCAATAAACATTTTCAATTATTTTGTGGATCTTTTTAGATATAAAAATTATTGACTGCTTTCAGTAGTACATCAACTGAGTTTGTTCAGGAGTTTAGCTTTAATATTTTTTCCTTTTTAAGATTTTCATGATGATGGTGGTGATATAAAATTTTGTATGTACATAAACATGTTCAGTATTTATGTAGATAAGTTTGAGTGTTCTTATTCTTGGTTATATGGTCAGGATTTTGTAATATGTTTAGATAATTTGGCTAAAAGTATTGTTATTTTTGAAATGAAAGTTGAAAGTTTCACGTACTATATTTTTTATTTCCTGTGCGTGGATGTTTCATAAGACCTGGTGTCAAGATTAAAACAACTTTACAGTAAAAAAAAAAAAATACTTCAATATGTGGAAATACAAGGTTTTTTTATTAGCCTCATTTTGTGGTAATTTAAGTACATGATTTGCTTTTCATTGGACATCTGGGCCTGGGCAATATAAGGGCCATAATTTTTCTTATTAGCGGTTGCTCTTCCTCAGTCTGCAACATTCCCTCTTCACAGTGATATTCAGTTGTCAGGACAGGAGGGCTTGATTTTCTCAGCAACAGTTGCCATCCATAATCTTTAGCCCTCCCTCTCACAGGAATGGATGCTAACACGACAGGAGGTTAACTGAATTAAAGGTCTCCTGCGGTTGGAGCAGACAGTGTCTTGATATAATTTTCAGAGAAAAATACTGTTTTGTTAGAGTCCTCCAGGATTGCCAGATAACTTTTGATCAAAGTATGTCACAATTCCCTTCCCCCAACTCTTTCCCATGTAATTGCTACAACCTTTTTTTACCATGGGACATTGTCCAATGTGTTATTTTAGTGATAAAGATTTTCCTGAGGAACATTTCCAAAAGAGATGTCCTCTGCAGTCCATGGACTTTGGCAATATTTTGAAGATGCAGAAGCATGTTTTCTCTTTGTGAGGTGATCCAGCTATACCATCACCAAACATATCAGGGATCACACATCTTTACTTTGTCAGATTCAGCCCAAGATAACCTATTTTGGTCATTCAGATGGAGAGGCGAGTCTATTGAAACTTAAGGTACAGTCTTCAAACCTCAAGAGAAAGCAATGTGTCTCTTTCTTACTTAGAAAGACCTGGGCCCCTTACAACCTTTCATTCTTCTTTGCTATTTTTGTTAACATTACTTGACAGTCATTTGCTTTCATACTGTGATTTTCATCCCAACTCTGATTTGCTAAAGCATCATTCATACCATTTGTTTTCATAGCTTTTCTCTGTTTGTCAAAGTTCCTGCCTGTTACATAAATATTGCAATTCTTATGTTTTATGATGTACTCGTGCATTTTATTTCTTTTATATCTTGAGGACCAGAACCCCCTAGATGCTGACCCCTTGGCATGGGTAGGGGGCTTAGGGACCAGCAGCTGGGCCGTGATGCCTGGTGGGGTTGCTTTCTCACTGGTCCTTGGGGCCCAGCTGCTGATCCAACTAAGTTAGTCAGAACTTTTCCTTCTTTCTGCAATTTTTTCATTCTTACCACATCCTTCTCCTTCATGTAATATTTTTTACTAGCATTTCGAATTAATTATGTGGAATTTTCCACCTTTGCTTAAATTTACTGGACCTGGTAAACAGAAAAGATATCATAGCTGGGACTGGGTTTTATATCTAAAGCTAAATAGTGGGAACCGTGGCAGGACCATCAACTGCCCGATAATGTTCGGACCTGAGCAATATCAGGCGGAACTATTTTGCAGGGCTGGACCATGAATTCCAGGGTGGTCTAGTTTTGCGATAGGACTCTGCATTCTGTCCGGTTTGCCCATAATGTGATTAGGGTGGGGATGATTGTATTCTCGTAATACTCTCAGTCCTATCAAGCGGGTTTGGCTTACACTTGGGCCACTCTAATCATGTTGTGCCATCCCCTGTGAGGTAGGGTAATGATGCGGGCAGCTGGGAGTCAGTTCTCACTTGTGCCATTAGTGGAAGAATAAACTGCATGAAAAGCTAATGATATCTTTTTAAGGTTTTCAGGTTTATTTTTTTTAACTTTGATCTTTATGACTGATATGAATAAAGATTTAAGTACCCCTGGACCCTTTGATGGTAGTGAATGGGCACAGTTGATGACTGAGGGAACCTCCACTGGCAACCTTCCTCTGGAAAAATCCAAAAAACCTTCCAGTGTAATTACACTGAAACCTTTTGCTCCAGTACTGAGTAAAGGGAAATTTGGTAGAAATATAGTATCAGAAATAGGACCCGGAATGTTTGAAAATTCGTTTGATAAATATTTGACTTTTGATTTGGAAGACTAATTTTGACATTTTTTATGTATATACAGATTTTGTAAAGTGTTGTGGCCGAGAGCCTAAGATTTCTTCTGAGGGGCGAGGAAAGCTGACAGTAGAATCTGCCTCGGCAAAAGAAAGTGACAAACTGATGAAAACATTATCGCACCTTGGAGGAGTTAAAGTGGAGTGTGCAGTACATGCTTCTTGGAATTACTCCAAGGGGATGATATAGGCACCCCACCTTATGACGTACTCTGAAGAAAAGCTAGTAGAAGAATGAAGAGATCAAGGCATAATAAGAATTGAAAGAATGAAGAAGATAAATGGAGTCCTTGTCCCACTCCCCAATTTAATTGTTACATTCAATTCCACCCGATTGCCTAGTATAGTGAAAGCAGCCTGGTTACGTTTCAAGGTCAAACAATATATACCAAGGCCGAGGAGATGTTTTCATTGCCAAGAATTTGGACATATGTTGGGGTCTTGTAAACAGAAACTACAAGGCAAGCCTGCCACTTGTGTCAAATGCAGTGAACCAGAGCATGGCATATGTAATAAGCAAGCCAGATGTGTACATTGTGGAGACAGTCATCCATCATCTTCACTTACCTGTGATGTATACATCATGGAAAAAGAAATTCAAACATTAAGGGTAACCGAACGTATCACATTTAGAGAGGAAAAAGAGTGTGTTGAATCAGTATGTTAGACCAGGAATATCTTTCTAGCGTTGCTGCCAACCTAAGAAGGAATACCAATGTTACCAGTGCAAGTGAAAAACCAGTGACAAACTGTACTCATGCCTCTTTGGAGGCGGTGCCAGTGATAGCTGGTGCTCATGCCTCTTCGGAGGCTGCGCCAGTGATTTCTGGCGCTCCTGCCTCTTCGGAGGCTGCGCCAGTGATTTCTGGCGCTCCTGCCTCTTCGGAGGCAGTGCCAGTTGATTCTGGCACTCCCGCCTCATTGGAGGCAGTGCCAGTTGATTCTGGCACTCCCGCCTCTTTGGAGGCAGTGCCAGTGATTTCTGGCTCTCTGGAGGCTGTGCCAGGGGTACTTGGCACTCCCGCCTCTCTGGAGGCTGTACCACCTGTAAATGCTATCGAGGATGTACCAATATCCGATCCTCACACCCCTCCTCAGGTGACACCAGCTTTGTCTGTTGTTCCTGAGACTGATAACCCGCTAAAAAGGAAGGCAGCCATAAACAATCTGTCTCCTTCCAGGATAAAAGAGCAAGGTTGTAAGCTGAAAGCTCTTAAAAGAGGCTCTAATTTAACAGCCTCTAAATGAAAGTAAAATGAATTAATTTTCTCCAGTGGAACTGTCAGGGATTAAGAGCTAAATGGGAAGAACTAAGGCTGCTCATATCAGAGGTGTCTCCTGTTTGTGTAGCTCTGCAGGAGACCATGATTGGCAATAATACGTGCCCCAGCCCACGAGAGTTTACATCCTATCACTTCACCTATAATTTAAATAATGGAAGCCATACTGATGTCGTTTTGTATGTTCGAAATGACACCCCACAAAATCCTATTAATATCCAACAGCATTGCAAGTGATGGGTGTGCAGATCCATTTGCAGAGAAAATATACAGCATGCTCTCTCTATCTACCACCTAACGAAGTCTTCCCAATCAGTGAATTTAAATCTCTTATTCAACAGTCACCACGTCCTTTTGTTATTTTGGGAGATATGAATAGCAGAAACCCTCTTTGGGGTGACACTGTCACCAATCAAAGAGGAAGATACTTAGGTTCCATCATAGAAGATGAAAATGTGGGGATTCTCAACTCTGGGGAGTCTACACATTTTCATGTTCAGACAGGCACGTTATCAGCAATTGATTTATCTATATGTAGTGATGACTGTCTTATTGACTTTAATTGGAGAGTTATAAATGATAGATTTACCAGCGACCATTTCTCAATAGTGGTGAGTGTAGCATCAAGCCCTCCATCTTCAAGGCTACCTAAATGGAACATTGGTAAAGCTGATTGGGCAGCATTCCAGGAGCACAGCTCAGTAAATGACTCTGCTGATGACTATCCCTGTGTGGATGATGCTCTTGACTTTTTGAATAAAATAATGTTCTCAGCTGGTATTCAATCTATACCTAGGACTTCGGGCATATTTATCCGCCGACCAGTTCCTTGGTGGACTCGTAAATGCCAGGAAACTCGCAGAACTATGAGATGTGCTTTCAACAGATACCGCAGACGAAAATGTGAGTATTACCGTGTTGAATTGCGAAAAGCAAGAGCTCATTTTCGCATGGAAATAAAAAAAAAAAGCACGAAAAGAATCTTGGACAATATTCATATCTCCACTAAATTCGAACACTCCTCTGACTCTAGTTTGGAAGAGAGTTAGAAAAGTGGTAGGCAAGTTCACTCCTTGTCAACCTCCAGTTATCAAGATGAATGGTTGCGGGGTAGCAGACCCCCAGTCAGTGGCAAATGAGTTTGCTAATCATTTTGCTAATGTTGCGAAGATGGATAATGGAACAGGTCGAAATTGATTTTAATACCTTAAGACATGAGCAATACAATGCTCCTTTTACTATTAGAGAATTTGAATCAGCTCCTGGACTAGATGGTATAACATATTCAGTGATTAAGCATACTCTTGAAAATACCAGACTTTTCATATTAAGCCTTATTAACAGAATTTACTGAGAACATATCTTCCCCAAGCTTTGGGAGAAGTTAAAATTACTGCCATTTGTGAAACCTGGAAAAGATCCATTCAAGACAGAAAATTATCGCCCAATTGCATTAACATCTTGTTTGTGTAAGATCATGGAAAAAATGGTGAACACACGATTGCTGTGGTACTTGGAAAGAAGTAAATATCTGTCGCCTGCTCAGTGTGGTTTTCGAAGTATGCACTCCACAACTGATGTATTGGTGCGAATGGAATCTTCAATATGTGAAGCTTTTGCTGACAAGCAGCATCACATCACCGTTTTCTTTGATCTAGAGAAGGCTTATGATACAACATGGAGATATGGCATTTTGAGGGTCCTTTATGAATGTAACCTGAGAGGCAATTTGCCCCTCTTTATTAAGGCTTAAAAAAAAAAAAATAGGATATTTCAGGTTCAGGTTGGAGCAACAATGTCGAATGTGTTCAATCAAGAAGGAGTGCCACAAGGAAGTGTTTTAAGTGTAACCTTGTTCGCCGTGGTAATCAGTGGGGTTTCTAAAATAATTCCCCCAGATATAACATATACCCTTTTTGTTGATGACCTGTCGATTTCCTTTGCAGCATCAAGGATGGCAGTGGCCGAACGCCGCCTTCAGCTCTGCATTGATAATATAGTAAAGTGGGCTGAGGTTAATGGTTTTAGATTTTCTGCTAGTAAAACAGTAACTATGCACTTTTGTCGTATAAGGGGAATCCACCCTGATCCAGATCTGTTCATTCATAGGCAGAGAATTCCATGTGTTGGTGAAACAAGGTTTCTTGGCTTGATTTTTGATAGCAAGCTGACCTGGATTCCCCATCTGAAATATATTAAGGCAAAATGCTTTAAAGCAATGAATATGCTGAAAGTCCTGTCTCACACTTCGTGGGGTGCAGACCGAACTCAGATGTTGAGATTATATAAAGCCTTGGTCTTTTCAAAATTAAGTTATGGGTGTGAGGTGTACACTTCTGCGAAGCCAAATAGCCTTAAAATGCTCAACTCAATTCATCATGGAGGAATATGGTTGTGTACAGGAGCATTTAAATCATCTCCCACCGAGAGCATGCTTGTAGATGCTGATGAGGTGCCACTGGATCTCCATTATAAGCGACTGCTGGTTCGGAGCTGGTATAGATTCCAGAGGCTACCCAAGTCTTTAACCAGCATTTGTATGAGAAATGAAAGGCATTGGCAGTTTTATGAAAGTCACCCCAAGCAACCTCATCCATTCGCTTTTGGAGTCAATACCATTGTCCGTGAATTAAATATGCCAAGAATCGAGATTTTACCAGCAAAATATTCAGTTAGACCCCCCTGGAACTTTCCAGAGATAAAATTTTGTAGATATTTTAATTTCACCAAGACAGAATTGTCCAGTGAGGCCATGCGGTCAATATTTTTAGAACATTCTTTGCAACATGATGATTCCACTGCAGTTTTCACGGATGGCTCATAGTCAGATGCTGGCGTCGGCTTTGGTGTAGCCTTCCCTGATGTAGAGAGAAGCGGCAGGTTATCATCTGTTGCATCGATTTTTACAGCAGAATTATATGGAATTTTAAAGGCTTTAAAGGAAGTTTTAATTCGGAATGAAAATAATTTTATTATATATTGTGACTCAAGAAGTGTTCTTCAGTCCCTGGAATATTTTAGCCCTTTAAACCCTCTAATTTTAGATATATTGGAATGGCTGCTTTTACGAAAAAGAAGAGGGAAAGAAATAAAGTTCTGTTGGGTTCCTTCCCATGTTGGGGTGGCAGGGAATGAGAAAGCTGACCAACTTGCAAAGTCTGCGGTCAGCTCCCCAGAACCTACAAGATGCCTACTACCATATCGGGATTTGTATCCTCTAGTAGGTCAGAGGGTTAAAAATGTTGGCAGTCCCAGTGGGAGGATATTTTGACTCATAAAAAAATGCGCAGTATCACGTCATCAGTGTCTCCTTGGTCATATCCGAATATGCCAAGGAGACAAGAAACGATGTTGTGCAGATTGAGGATTGGACATACAAGACTCACCCATGGGTTCTTGATGTCTCGTGAAAATCCTCCGTTTTGCGAGAACTACTGTGCTCTTGATTATGAAACATTTGCTGATTGAATGTCCCAGATTCGGGAATTTGAGACATAGGTTCCTGTCTTGGGGTCGTGACAGAGTAGGTAATTTTATCCTAGCTGCAATTCTTGGAAAGGATTGTAACATAGAGCAGTTATATATCTATATGAGGGAGGCGGTCCTCCTCAACCAAATTTAAATTATACATAGATTGTCTATGTAAGAACTTATATATATGAACAAAATTTTTATATACTATATTTATAGATATTTTTATATGAAATTTATCAAATTTAATTTTTTATATTTAATTTATTTCGGTGTCAAGTACCCAGATGTTGTGACGCCAGATATGATACATAATCAATCAATCAATTGAGGACCAGAAAGCTCATAGATATAGGTTACACATAAGGTCACTGTATTCACACTTTGTTTGAGAATTCGCTGTTGCAGTTGCTGTAATCCTATTGTGTGTTTAATTATGTATAGATTTATAACTCCTCTGAATCAAGCTCTTTAGTAAGTGAACTATATTCTCCATATCACCTTGGATTCTTCAGCTACTGAAATCAGATGAGAGGCAATGTAATTGGTCACCTTGACTCTTCACAAATTATTGTTGCCATCAGTCAATATCATCCACGAAACAGTCTACCAGCCCACCTTTATTTTTAGTACTGGCTCGAAATTATTGCTGTCACTAGAGAAATTCCAGAACTTGAAAATTAAGGAAGACACAATGCGAGTAACAGTTTTACTGATAATTTCATAAAGAACTGTAGATATGCTTTATATATATATATATATATATATATATATATATATATATATATTTATATATATCATATATATATATAATATATACAGGTTAAGATAATCAACTTTATCACATAAAGATGAGACAGGTATTTCATTAGTTTGGCTTTCAAACAACAGAATTCTTTGTCAGTAGGTGTAATAATGTTTTTTGGTTATACATGGTCATGTCAGTGCAATTTTGGCATTATTTAACTATTTTCGGAACATCCCTTCGGTCCTTAGCTGCAACCCCTTTCATTCATTTTACTGTACCTCCATTTTTATTCTCATCCATCTTATATTTCCACCTTCTGACAATTGTTTCACATGCAACTAAGAGGTTTTTCTCCTATTACACTTTAAAGTTTTTTCTCGCTCAATTTCTTTGTCAGCATTGAATGACCTCAAAGTTCTCTGTGCTTGCCCTTTGGTTTAAATCTCATGTTACATAACATTCCAATATTCACCCTTCATAAATGGTGTCAAATAATTTTTCTCCTGATCGACCGACCTTTTGGCCTTTACCTGGAATTTTATAAAGACTCGCGGCCCTTATGAAAACTAATCTGACATGCATGGTGGTACTTCACCTTAGCAGCAACAGTATCTCCAATATTTTGAATACGCACATGTACATCATTGCCTCTGTATCAGAACGTTCTAGTATAAATTTATCTTTTATGGAGAGGATAAAGTTTTTTTATTTTATTTATTTTTTTTTTTTGTCTTTTCATAGCATACTCAAAGCACTTTCAACAATACACACATTCTTCAAGTTAAATTCGCCTGTCTGAAACCTGCGTCTAGACGTCTTGTAGGTACTCCGACCTTTCACTTGATCTGTATGCGTCTCTTCTCCTTTTCTTAATATAAGTAGACAAGAGATAATTCTGCCTACATCTTTCGTGTATAGGAAGAGGAAGTGCTCTGTTTGCTAGCAGCTGGTCCATCCCATCCTTCAATTCACTGCTGATTGACACGACTTTATCTAATCCCTTTTGACCCTTCGTATCACGATCGGAGTAAATTGGCTGGTTGCAGAAAACACTTCTCAGGCATCTTGTCTAATAATAATAATGGAAAATGTAAGTCATAAGCTGCTGGACAAACAAATACCGTGAAAAAATGGGGTTATTTGAACTACATAGGAATGTAAAAACTACTAATTTTTATTTAAATTTCTAAACATGGCCGAATCTTTAACACATCTTAGAAATAATATGAGAAATTTATCTGTCTCAGCCACATGAAAAAGAATATAACACATCTCTTTTACAGTCATTAATCTAGTTTTTTTCTGTAACTGGCGGCCATCTTGGATTACTTTGCGAGCTCACTGTTGACTTTAGTAAACTTTACTCAATTGAGCTAAGTATGGTTTCAGATGACCTGTAAAAAAAAAACAGCATTCTGTCTGTTTTTCATTGTTGTAAGCTAATGTTCCTGTACTATATACTATACATACCGTAACATACGTAATTTATTATATCATCATAGCCACAAATATGCTGGTATGTGATGGACCAACATATTGTTGGACATTTTTTAGAACTTAGTTAAATATTTCATCTCTGCAAGATAGCTAATATTGACTTAATAGTATTAATGGGGTTGCTTAACAAAGTAAAATTTTCAAATGACAGGCTAAGGGAGAGAGAACACAAATGCAAAGTGGTCGCGGTTAGATTCAAAGATGGCCGACAAATCGGCACACTCGGAAGTAGTAGAAACTTGGCAACCGAGACTTGTAGGAATCAACATTTATAAAAGTCGATACGACAAGGTCTCCCTCCGGACTCCGGAGCAGGGTTCCCAGATTTGGCGGTTTCCCACCAAATTTGGCTGGTTTTTTTCTAATTTGGTGGGTAAAAATTCACTTTGGCTGGTTAGTGGGTTTTTGGCTGGTTTTCAGAAACTTGCTATTTGAGCTAAACACTGATCCACTTTTGGGGAATTTGTCCCCAGATTGGGAATTTTTAAAGGTTTTCAGGAAAATCTGGGGAATTTGAATAGGTTTTCAGTGAAAACTTGGTAACATTTAAGCAAAATATGTAAATAGAATAAAAAAAAAATCACACACACCAGACGACCACAACAAACACAAAAGGTCGAGACCATTAAAGGGGATTAGCGCAGATGCCATATTTTCTTAAACCCGTTCAAACTATTGAGGAAAAAAGAGTAATAAGGTGGTAGATTTGGCATGTTTATTTATTTATTTTTTAACGGCCTGCCATTTCGTTGTGGATGGATGATTAATGGAAATGACCACGGGTCACGGGATTAAGAGGATTGTCTGTCACCTCCCTTCATTTTTCAATACAAAAGCAAAACAAAAATTATTTTTCATGTATTCTTATATTAGTTTATATTATGTAACTAAAACTATGATGCTGCTATACAAGCATATATATGATAAAAAAAAATATGCATTTATAAAGGTAAATATAATGCACATATATTTGGCGGTTATTTGGGCTGGTTTGGATTTCCATTTGGTGGAATTTTGGCTGGTTTTATGGTAGACTTTGGCTGGTTGGCAGTGCTGTCATCTGGGAACCCTGCTCCCGAGTCCGGCCGGAACTCCATTCCTTTTTGCGTGTCCTTGGAGTCTAGCACTAGAGTTCAAACAAAGCACGATGTTTTGGTTATTATTTGTGGGATTTTGGATATACCAACCGTGCTTCAGCTTTGGTAAGTAAGAATTTCGAAATTTGCATTGACTCACCCCCAGAATAGATTCTTAGTTAGGCCGTTTCTAGATTGGTTGATTGTAGTAGGCCAGGCTGTCGCCATTTCTGTGAGATGGCAAGTCACAAACTAGTCTTGCGTGGTTAGTGGTTTGCAAGTCAATGTCCTTGCTAAATCACGACTAGTAGTGTGATTTTCTGAGTGGCAAATGTCTGGTCCTATGCCTACTATACTTTGGTTAATCTAGTCGTTCTTGTATAGTAGTATGGTGTTCATTGGATGGTCATTGTTTAGCTCCGTATATTTTACGAAGACCTCACATGCATATTTTAGTTCGTATGGCGCTCTCATATATCACATTATGTTGACGAAACTTCAATCCTTTGAATGGTATGCTTAAAGACGTAATTGTATTCTTGTTTCACCAATTAAATATTGAGTGAATAAGGCTGATCCACCTGAGTACGATGAATCCAAGGCAGTTGTTTCCCTTATATACTAAATAGTTACTAGCTTTTCTTAGCATATTTATGTTAATTAATAACCAGGTAACTTTACATAAGAGAACCACACTGTGATATCATTCATTAATAGAATTGGTGGTAGGTAGATCTAGGGTACCTATCCGCGGCGGCCCAGACTATGGCAGTTCCGGTTTTTCTATGCAGTTTTACCTACTGAACAAGAATTTTAAGTAATATTTATTCGGACGTTTGTAATTAATCCCCACAGGCCAGTATTAAACATGGCAAAATACATTGGAGGTATTTTTACAGAAGCAATCCGCGGTGGCCTAAACTATGGCAATTGATGTTTTCCTATGTTATTTTACTTACTGAACAAGAATTTAAAGTAATATTTATTTGAATGACTGTAATTAACTCCCAGGGGCAGTACTAAAAATGGCGAAATACATTGGACGTCCCAATCCCTAGTGGATGTTGTATTTGCGGTTACGTTCCTTGAAGTTCGTGCAGAACTATCCTTTAGAATTACCCTGCAAGAAATGTAACCGCGGATACGACATCCACTAGGGATTGGGGGCGTCCAATGTGGTAAAACTAGGAACAGCTTTGTATGGTTTTACTACCTTGGACAATTATTTTTCTTAAAGCCTTTGTAATAGGTACTTTGTGTTGCTGATGAAAGAGGTGATTTTGTTTATTGTTGGTCAATTATTATTAACCTTGCATCTTTATCCAGGACCCTTTGGGAATGGGGATTTTGGATGGGATAAAGTGCAGGGAGAGAGAATGGACACATTATTTTTAGGCACAGGATAGTATTGGTACGGCAATATATATACTGATTGCAATAGATATTGGTACGGCTGTGAATTGTGCATGTGTCATATAGCTATGTTAGCATACTAACCTAACCTAACTTATCCTAGTAGAACATGTTACCTGACTGGGGGGCCTCCACTCCCCCGTACCCCCCATGAAAGACAAACTTAGAGGAAGACTAACATAGGTTAGCATACTAACCTAACCTATGTGACCTACGGATATACAATTTCTGGAAGTTTGACTCTTCGTAGACGACTATTGCCTCTTTCAGCTCTTTTAAACCTGAAAACAGCTGTTTTTGGCAAAAACTGATGTATTAGCATATTACACGGTTCGTGTTGCTCTGTCACCATTTTCTTGCTGTCACTGATATGTCTGAGGCAGTAAACAAGGGTTCGCGCCTGCACAATTCACAGCCGTACCAATATCTATTGCGATCAGAATGCAGCTGCTGTAACAGTATCCAGTAACAGTATCCAGTTCATTGTTTTTATGATGGCCACCCGGGAATGGATCCGTGCATACACAAGGCATATGGAAGCCATATGTTCAAAAAGGAATTGGCTAAGGGAATCTATTATAAAAGGAAATAGACTAACCTTCCCTAACCTAACCTAGTAGTCCATGTTAATTAGCCAGAGGGCTGAGCCTGGCTCCCCATTGGCATTCCAGGATGGTCAGCATACCATGAGTTAATTACAGTGATTGACAAAAAATAACACAATTCTTATTAACCCTTAAGAGCCGTAAAAAAAAAAAAAAAAAAAAAATTATGAGGAAGGTGGCTGGAATTGTCCAAAAAATTACCAAAATAAATATATCATTGGTTAGAGGAAGATATGCAAATGCACAGCATAAGAAAATTTTTTTAGAAATATCTTAGCTTCCATGAGAAGTTGAAAAAGACTATTTACAACCCCTTGTGAGCCCTGTTTATAAGACAGTCATAAATTTTACCAAGTTATACATGTTTTTTTCTACTTAATTAGGGCCTGCTCAATCTATTGTTTCTCATAGACAAGACTTACAACTGATCTCTTTAGTACAGTGGTTTCCAACTGGTGGTCCATGGTGACTTTTTGGGTGGTCCATAGGATTTCCACTGTATTTGGTAAGAATACCCTTCCGTGTGATAATTTGGAAAGCGATATTCGTTGTGCATTATCAAGTACCGTTCCAAACATTGAAAAGCTTGTGGGTGAGAAAAGTATCCAGAAGTCTGGTTGCAAGTAAAAATGAATAAATTTAATTTGCAAGGAAAGTGTTTATTATTTGTATACTCTTGCGTCCTTTGGAAATCTGTTTGTTAGAAAGAAACAAAAGTTTACACAACTATGAATTCCATTTCTAGGAAAGTCTGTTTTTAAGACATATTAAATTGTTAGTCTGGTTGCAGGTAGAAATGAATGAATATAATTTGAACGGAAAGTATTTACTAGTTCTATACTCAAGCATAATTTGAAAATTGTTTGTTAGAAATAAATTTTAGGGCAAAAGGTTACGCAGCTGTTCCTCTTCCAGGGAATTATGTTTTTAAGAAATATTAAAATGTTAGCTGGCTATTCTATTGTGTAATTTCTCGGAATTATTTTGAATAAATGTATTTCAAACCAAAAACGCTTGTGTATACTTCTTTATCTTGATAAAAAATTAAATGGTCCACGGCATACTGCTTATTGGGTTGGCGGTCCATGGCGTGAAACCAGTTGGGAACCACTGCTTTAGTAGATGATTCATTCATTTGTAAGTTTGTAGCATTGTTTCCACAAGATACATTTGCAAGTATACTAACACAGTGATTTCCATAAGCAAGTCATTTTAATACTGATGACTGTAAATACTGATGACTGACTATACACTAATCTTATTTTTACCTTGTCAGATGAAGGTGTAGGGGAACAAGAAGTGGGTGTTATTGGCCATTCATCAAGAGCCTATGTAAGGGAAGCACGAAATATTAGTGAAATGAAATTAGTTTCAAGAGAAAGTTACCTGTCATCTACTGATGGGAAAGGACCAGATTTTCATGAGGAAGTACTACCATCAAAGTATGTTAATATTATACTTATGATTCAGTATTGTCTATTGTTACCAGTAGGAATATACTAACAATACTTGTTATTCTTTATTTTTAGGACCATCATTCAGGAGAATTTCTCAGCCATAACTTCATCTTCAAGTATTGAAAATAGCGAACTTTATCCATATTTAATCGGTAAAAATTATACCATTACAACAGATCTTGGATCCTTTGAAACAGACAGAAGTAACTATAGCATAGTGAAATATAAGGCAGGAACCAACCATGTGTCTTTCCTTTCATGGCAGGCTCCACATTCAAAGCTTTCAGTAATGCCTGAGGTTTTCAAATCTGAAGAATATACAGATCACACGGTCAACATTGCTGTTCGTAAAGTCAAGGATGCAGATACGATGCTGGCAAAGTCTATATTAGCTTTCCCTACAACTGCAGAACAAACTCATCCAGTAAGAATGGAAAACATGGATCCAGTTGTGAAAGGGAAGTTGTCAGACATGTTGGAGTATGATAATCCATCACATTTAAGTCTTACTTCAAATTCTGTAAATAATATATATACAGCATTTACCTCAACTTTAACTGCTTCAGTTAATCAAAGGATTGCCACAAATGTTGGAAGTGTGTCTCATTTCGATGTTGATCCAAATTTAAGTTTTAATAGTATATTAGAAGAACAGTTGTTCAAGACACACTTTTCTGAGGCAAAAATTTTGTCAATTTTTCCTACAAAAACTTTGGAGAAATTATCAACTGTGGCTGTATCACCTAGTCTCCCTGCTGTGACATTCCCAAGCACCATGTCATTACAAAAATCTTCCAAGGTGACATATAGTTTCTCAACAGAATTATTTCCCAGTACTCAGTCTGCAACAAAATCTTCCCAGACATTAGTTAAAGGATTTTATACCAGGGAAGGTTATCTTGGATATTTAAAATCTTTTGCAGGTAAGCTTTTGGATTTATTTGAGAAAACTTCTCAAAAGGAAATGACATCTAAGCATATGCAAAGTTTTTCTAATTCAGGTACTTTAAAAGTGTCAGATTACACTGTTTCAAAAACATTACTAGCTGAGCAAGTGGTGGAAATGTCAACCCTTCCATTCAGCTCCAGCCCAGGTTCAGAATTTGACAAGGAAAGCCATAATTCAAGTAAATTTTTTCTACATCCAGGAGAGAGACAGTTATCGACTAGTGATGAATTACCTAATGGAGTGCTAGAATACGTATCGTCTGTTTTGGGAATTTCCTTGGAGACAGAGGGGACTCTTAAAGTAGCAACTAGTAAGTCTCCAAGCATAACATCTGCTACTACATTCATAAGACCTCAGACTTTTTCTGGGAGGGGTACAACCTTGGCTAATAAAAGTGAATCATTAAGTGGCTGTTTAGATGAAATGTATGAATTAAAAGAAAGCCAGACAGTCCTGCTCGATAAGTTAAGTGACCATTTGGCAAATCAAACAATAACAGAAAATTTACAAAGAAATACATTGATGTTGCTTATTATAGGTGGTGTTGTCATTCAGATACAACTAATTCTTGGTCTAGTCATGATTTGGTGGTGTTTGCATGGGAAAGTTAGAAGGTTCCTTAACAATGATTCTTTAGTTGTATATGATGGCCTCTCTAAAGTTGTAAATTTCAGAAATTCTGTGAAACTGACGGAAGAAAATGCGGGGCCATCAGTAGTGTCCAAAGATGAGAGAAAAATTAAATTTTCTGCAAATTCTCAAGTTCCCAAACACATAACCACAGCATTATGAAATGTGTCTTGAATGAGGTATTGCTGTATATGTTGTTCCAGATGTTTGTTTTACAGAATAAGTTATTTGTTTCAAATAGAGTAAATTATTAAAAGTCTTTCTGTTTCCCTTGCATAAACTTTTGAGGCACTGAGTTTCAAGAGCTTTTGCTATTTAGTTACACTATGCATGCATAACTCTTAAAATGTCTTTTTATGTTAATTTTCTTGTTGCAATAAGGGCAGTGTAGTTTTGTAAGATATGATGCTGCTACTGTTGAAAATAAGTTTCAAATTGATATGGCAGAATTGAGACCAGGGTAACATTTTGAAATAATCCTCATAAATGACATATATTAAAACCTTGGTAATCTGAACCCTTTTAATCTATGCCTTTGGGTATTCTGAGAAAAAAATTTAATCTGCCAGTAAGTTTGGCTTGGACGCTTCATATTCATAATAAAATATTAAGGAATAAGTAAATTCAATTGGTTTAATTTAATAAATCTTGTATACTGAGGTTGAAATGTTATATTGTAAGAAGGAGATGCTAAAGTGAAAGCTATTAAAATACTTAAAAAGCAATATTGACATATTCTACTACTAGTATACATACTGTCTAAAATAAGTGAAAACAAAGACAATAACTACATTACACCTGCCAAAATATTTACATGTTATAAAGTAAAAAATCATTAGTACTTGAGAATACAAGTTTAATGTATGTATGTAAAACATGCAAAAGTTATAAATTCAATAAAGTATCGGATTCAATTTACTGGATTTGCAGCAGAAAAAAAAAAGTTACTGTCTCACCATGTACCTTCACAAAAATGCTTGTGGTACATTTGTAAATAGCTGAACAAGTAAGTAATATAACACCTAATGTAAAGATTAGGTTGAAAATAGATAATAAAATAATGTATGGAAAAAAATAAACAAAACATACAAGCACACTATTACGGAGGGTTCTACATGTATGTGCTGTTTTCTTGTTTGTATCGTCACTGAAAATTTAAACTTGCTCTTTTTTTTTTTTTTTTTTCCTTTTTTAACCTAACCTTCCAGTTACATTGGTGTGATCTTTTAAAAAATACAAGTGTTAAAATACAGACTGATATGAAGCATTGAAACTTCTAACTTTTCAGTTGCATTGGTGTGATCTTTTAAAAAATACAAGTGGTGAAATACACTGATATGAAGCATTAAAACTAATCATATTTTCCTGTTCCTTGGTACCATTGTTCACAGACAGCCAAGGTTTCCAATCCTTATCTTGAATGCACTTTCTACTCTCTGCCTCTTTCTAGTTTGACTCCAGGTTTTTGCTTCAGTTTCTTATTTTCAGTTTACCTTGGTATTTATAAATAGATTTTTAGCAAACTTGTATGCCTGGGACTACAGGCCATTTCTAGATTTGATGATCCATCAATATGGCAGAATTCCTGGCAGATTCATTGGCTAAAAGCACTGAAGGATAGCTATCAGCTCCTTGCTGACTTAAGTCACTGACCCCTGCCTTGGGTTGTATTTTTGACAGTGTAGTCACTGTCTCGCCCTCAAGAAGTTACCCTATCCATTGTCTAACCAGAGCTCCATGGTGACCAGACTGTCAAAGAATTCTCTTGTAGCTGGTTTTGTGGCCAGGTATTGTGTTGTAAGGATAAACATCATAACATGTGATAGAGTATAAATGGACTTAGGACAAGAGAGCACTTTCTCTTATCCTAAGTGAATGCTGAATCCAGTTTACCTACATTAAAAACCCGCAAGAAGTGGCTATGCTCAAATGTACCATCATATTGTTGACATTTTACCTTTTTGGTCATCAGTGTATAGTGTACCGGAACCAGCGCTTCATAATTTATAGATCTTTGCTTATCTGATTTCATTAGTGAGGATCATAGAAAAATCTAAGTTGAAACTAAGAGTATAATGTTGTTGAAACTATATGAGTATAATTTCAAGTTTTGGTTAAAATTTTTAGTTTTAGACTTGAACTATGATTTTAGGTGTGTGAAAAGCTGCAAATCTGCTTTTTTTGCGTGCACACGTTGGCACTTCTCATTATTTCTGATCGTTATTAGTAAAAGCACAAATTGTTTTGAAGAATTTATCATTCTACATACTATATTGAAGTTTTACCTAAAGAAATCTTCCACAATAATTATAAAATATATTAGATAAAGGCAGTTCCGGGTTATCGGCGTTGATTCCATTCTGACGACTTGATAGTGAAAATCTCCAATAACCTGCGATTATTGGAGCTTACAGGTACTGATAACTTGATCATGGTGCCGATAACTGGTTAATGACACGTTGTTGGGTATGTATCAGTGCCAGTACTCTATTATTGATTCCGGTAACCGGAAATTGGTGCATTTCAGGACCGAATGTTATATGTAGTAGACCCAGGTCAGTAGACCAAATGGGCTTTTAGGTAGTAGCCTAGCTGGAAAGCTACAAATTACTACATCGGGTTATTCACATACCCTTAAAGGTGAATCGGTTAATCTGCATTAAGACAATAACATACTAGGTGATAGCCTGACTATAAAGTTTCACATCCGTATACTACTAGTTTCACAGTAGAATGTTACTGTTTTGTATAGTAGACCAGCTAGCCAGGGTTAGACAAAATATGTTAGCCAAACTATGAGTTCACATGTGAATAAGTTTCTCTTTTGTATAGCCTTTACATTAAGAATGATCTAGAATAATCTGAATTAGGCAATACCCTATACTAGTCTTAAGAGAGAACAATTTATGAAACATCCTATTGTTGGTCTACTGTGGTAAATTAGTCCAAATAGCCTAGGATTAGATATAAAAAGTATCCTAGGATTAATAAAATAGCATAGTTTTTATGACTAGAAGCTTATACCGATACAGTAGCCTATTGGTAAGGCTACATAGTAATGGAGCCCTTATGTAGCCTATATCCTCAAAGTGATAAAACCCAGAACAGACTGTAGCCTAACCAGATTAGGTAGGAACCCCTTTCTAAAGGCCTGTCCACATGATCGGGCCTGATCGGCGGACTTTCCCTCTAATGGGCACACTTGACGGGCAAACTGTCAAATTGCCCGATGGGTCTTGTAGCAAAATCACCACGGTGGTGCCCGATGGCTTTTACTTCGATCCTGGCAGACGTTTGTTAACCATATACATTTCTTTTACTGAGCCATTCTTTGCACCATATTCTCTTCTTTTTCTCCTTTTTCATCACACACACAGCAATTATCATACTACGCTATCTTCTTTGTGTTAAGCACCCTGTTTATCGTACCGCACTGAACACACTACTGGCATCGTCGGGCACGCCCACCTCTCCATCGCCTCACCTGTGTGGACAACATTCATGGGTAAGCCCGCCAGAATTTGCCCGTGAATCCCGGAGCATGCCGATCAGGCCCGCTCGTGTGGACAGGCCTTTAGGGAACATCCTATACTATCCTAAAGAACAGCAATGACCGAATATCAGGGAAGGATGGTCTTGACCACAGAAAACTAGATTAAAAAGGGACATCTTTTTCTGCATGGTTATATCCTTAAAAATTTTAAACGCATCTATAATAGGCAGTAGGTAGAGCAGGAACCCCCTAAGAAGTCCTCTATTCTTAGCTTAATATACATTATTCTAGAAGCATTAACCTAAAACCATATAAAGCAGTAACTTGGGCTAACTAAACAAATTAGTTCACAGGAGATTAGACTGAATGGTATAACAGTTCAAATTAAGATTTCACATAGCCAATGCAAAAGGACTAATACAGCCACATACAGTGGTACCTCGTTTGTCGAACGTTTCATCTGTCGAACTTTCCATTTTTCGAACAAAATTTTCGAGAAAATTTTGTATCGTTTGCCGAACAAATGCTCGTACTTCGAACAGATTAATTATCTAGTTTATACTTGTATTCGACGGCCTACTGGGTCTTACAAGTTAAACTGTATTAATTTATTTTTTCATTTACAATATATAGTTTAATGATAATATTCGACAAAATACATTAAAGTATAAAGCATCTAATATAAAATTTAGCTTTCAATATAACATTTAGCATAAAAGATGTATAAAATCATAAGTAACCGCGGTGACGTCACGCCCAGCTGACTTGAGACTGAACGAGGGAGCGTTGATATGTTGAGGAGAGGAGAGAGTGTTAAAATATTACTGTATGTATTAAAAGCAATAACAATTCAAATAAAAAGGAAATTTCTCAATAAATTTAACGCCGAGTGAGACGGTCTAGTTGAACAATATTAACAAAATAGTAAAAGAAAGAACAAAGCCTTTCACAGTAAAATTTAGCACAAATGATTAACAAAATCATTCGTCATTGCGGTGATACACAGCTAACTTGAGGTAGAGGGAGGTAGCGTTTATATTTTTTTAGGAATAATGAATGAATGATTTTAAGTTATCGTGCATCGTGGTATTGTTGAGGAGAGAAGAAGAGGCAGTAAAATCTTTACTATAAAATGTACGTAAAAGCGGTACCAATTCACATAAAAAATAAAATTTTATTTCACAATAAATTGAACGTAATGATAAAATATGAAAACAATCGAATGCAATACAGAAAAAAGGAAAAAAAATTCTTAATTGAGCCAGTGCTCGGTGTGCCGAGTGGGTCTAGTTGATGCAAAGGTCTAGAGAATATCAGGTATTGTCATGCGCAACTTCAACTGGGGTACAGGATTAAATGGCTAGGTGCGTGACGTCACAATAACCGCAGTCAGGCCCCTTAACCTATAGCAATCCTGCCTTTACTTTCTTTTTTTTTATTTTTCTAAATACTACTATGTTAAGAAGAATAATCATAAGAGATCATTAGAACATTTTCGCCAAATATCATTGAAATTATAGAAAACCTACCTTTGCTTTCTTCTTTTTATCCGTTATTAGGAGGAAAATAATAGTCAGAATGAAAACTATATCTTAATATTTTAAATAATCATGAGCGAGTTCTAAAGAACATTCTAAACAATAATATAAATATGTGTAAATTACACATTTAACAGATCTCCATAAAATCACATTTTGCACAAATATAGCTATGTTGCTAACTTTTTCAATATATGCACCGCTTTTCTGGAACTACTAATGTGTGTGTTCAAATTTCGAATTCTAAAAACTGTATGGCATGGAACAAAATATTTCGACTTCTGAAGTTATTTGGATGTAACTGCTAATTATATCCACTAATTTAATTATCGCTCCTTTTAAGGCTGTTAAAACATTTTCCTCCCATGGTGAGAATCAAACATCCTATCCATACATTTCAAATGATCAAGAAACACCAGGTTTCATTAGTTTCCCTTCACTAAAGCTTATGGCACCAATCTTTGTGTCATCTTCCTTTGTTATTTTTGCTCCTAAATGTTCCAGTTGTGGAAACTTGCGAGCAATGAACCCGCCAACATATGGCATCTTCCTATGTTTGTTCTTCAACTTCCTGGTCTTTGAAGTCATCACTTTGATCATCCCTATTAAATACTGGTAAGCAAAATAAAATTGCTGATATACTGGGTTCTTCCTGAAGGGAATTTCCTTCGTCTTCGAATGATAAGTCTTGCTTGTCAGAGACGTGGGAAAATGAGGCGGATGTTACATGTTCACTGTTGCAGCTTTAAACGCTGCTCTTTGAGCTTACAAGTGAGTTGTCTTTTCCTAAAAGGTGGGCTCTGAGACGATGTTTAAATGCAACTGAGAGATGGGTGCTGATCGTACGCTCCCATTTGACTTTTGCAACCAAAAAAGTGCCCCAACCCAACCAGATTTAGTCTGTAATTTAGAGTATACGTCATGCCAAGTTTTTATTTTGCCATTTTCAGCAAGTTAGACAAAGGATAGAGCATTGTACTTTTCTTCACTTTCATTTCTCTAGCGGTTCTATTCATGTCTTGAAAGATTTTGTCTTGCATTTACAGGTTTAGTCACGCAAGCATTTCTTTATGATTTTCTATCTGTTGGCAGTCGAGAATAAAACAAATCAAACAATCTGTGAACAAGCCGAATGAAATGTCTTGTAATTTTTCAGCCCTTCTCTTCACATATCCTTGGTTGTCGAAGTGATCAAAAGATTTATAAGTAGCTACTTTAAGACAGCAGTTTAACTTTCATTCTTTGCATATCTATAATAACATTGATATGTTTTTCAGAAAGTTCATATAAGCTGTCCAAAGATCACTTCATTCCTCTTTATTAACTCTTTTAACTGGACCATTATGAGCGTATATACTACATACAGTTGCCTTAAAGTGTTCCTTCACCCCATCCCCTTATGTTTCATGAAAATGGTCTGGTAACACAGCAATGAAGTCTGTTTGTCTCGTAACGATGGATGTGAATGGTCGAGCTATTGGATGCCAAGGCTCATATTTTCTAATCACTACAGTAGACAATGTGTTAATGATATAAGAATAATAGTTTACATTACTAGTGAATAAAGTTGTTAAATATATAGAAAAATCGTATAATAACAGAATAATAAAAATAGCAATGGTGAAAATCATATTCAGTGCTTACTAACCATAATCGTCAACCTTTGTTCCATTCAGGTGTGGCTGCTGCAGGCGTTTGCCGGGATCATACTTTTGTTCCTGGGAGGTCATCATTTAGTGTCAATTTCGTACCCTCACAATATTACTGTCTCTTTGTGGACGGCGACACAGCGATATTAGTGAGGGTGTGAAACAAGTTATTGAAGTCAAACTAACTGTTACAAATATCTCATTCAATATTCAAAATTTCCCTCCACATGTGACCTAACAAAACATAAAGAAGAAATCATCAATTGTATTTTCATTTTTATGGAAGTAAACTCCATGATGATCATTCGCAGAATAGTGAGGTTCATATGAGTTCATGATAACTATGGTGGTAGTTCGAGAATTGAACGGTTGTTAAAGACCTACTTGACAATGGAATTACAATGGAATTATCCTGTGTAATGTAATTAAGTGCTTTGTAAGGTATTTCACTTTTAATACTGAATATAAGTTAGCAATTTGACCTTGCAACCAGGTGCACCTTAAATGGGCAGATATGTAGAAATAAGAGCTAGATTGAATTGCTTTTGCTTTCAGTATTCGTCAGGTTTTGATTTTATTTCTTTACATTTAACTTGAATGGCTAAATTTCTCCCCTCATTTGAGCTGGTCCTTGGTCATAATCATTGCTAAAAAGTAAAACACCCAAGCTTTTTGTAATTATATAATTATGAGTTTTCTTTATTAAAATTGGCTGGTTTCATAAAAGAATTTATAGCACCTATCTAAAAACTATGTAGTAATACACAATTGTCATGTTCGGTTTTTTTACAACCATAATTTCATATTAGCCTTTGTTATAGGACCCAAGAAATACACAGATTGAAGCAATATGTCCTTTTATTTTATTATTTTTTTTTTCAAATTTCCATTCTTGTAAAATTCCTTACATTGAAAAAAGAAACCCACAAGATTACTGAGTATAAATTGCTTACTTGTGAATATTAATATAGACTTTTACTAAAACTTGAGTACTTTCAGGCTTTAATTGTGGCCCATTCTCAAGGAATATGGATAACACCCTTACTTGAGAGAAAAATTAGTCTACATAAATGTAAATAACTTCTTACTGGAGGCACCATTGAAGTCTACAGAAATATGGATAGCTACTTACTGGAGGCAGTATTGAAGCCTCCACCAATGTAGATCACTACGTACTGGAGGCAGCATTGAAGTCTCCAGGAATATTGATCACTACTTGCTGAAGGCAGCATTGAAGTCTCTAGGGATATGGATAACTACTTACTGGAGCCAGCGTTGAAGCCTCCAGGAACAGAGATAACTACTTACTGGAGGCAGCGTTGAAGTCTCCAGGAATATAGATCACTACTTACTGGTGGCAGCATTGAAGTCTCGAGGAACAGAGATAACTACTTACTAAGAGGCAGCATTGAAGTCTCCAGGAACACAGATAACTACTTACTGGAGGCAGCATTGAAGTCTCAGACACAGATACTAACATTACGAGGCGCATTGAAGGTCTCCAGGACACAGATAACTACTTAGTGGAGCAGCATTGGAGTCTCCAGGAACAGAGATAACTATTATGGAGCGCATGAAGTCTCCAGGTCACAGATAACTACTTACTAGAGGCAGCATTGAAGTCTCCAGGAACAGAGATAACTACTTACTGGAGGCAGCATTGGAGTCTCCAGGAACACAGATAACTACTTAGTGGAGGCAGCATTGAAGTCTCCAGGAACAGAGATAACTACTTACTGGATGCAGCGTTGAAGTTTCCAGGTATATAGACAACTTCTTACTGGAGGCAGAATTGGAGTCTCCAGGAATATGGATAACTACTTACTGGACGCAGCATTGGAGTCTCCAGGACACAGATAACTACTTAGTGGAGACAGCATTGAAGTCTCCGGGGATGTAGATAACTACTTACTGGAGGCAGCATTGGAGTCTCCAGGTCACAGATAACTACTTAGTGGAGACAGCATTGAAGTCTCCAGGGATATAGATAACTACTTACTGGAGGCAGCATTGGAGTCTCCAGGGATATAGATAACTACTTACTGGAGGCAGCATTGGAGTCTCCAGGGATATAGATAACTACTTACTGGAGGCAGCATTGGAGTCTCCAGGTCACAGATAACTACTTACTAGAGGCAGCATTGAAGTCTCCAGGGATATAGATAACTACCTACTGGATGCAGCATTGAAGTCTCCAGGGATATAGATAACTACTTACTAGAGGCAGCATTGGAGTCTCTGGTGATATAGATAACTGCTTACTGGATGCAGCAATGAAGTTTCCAGGTCACAGGTAACTACTTAGAGGGGGCAGCATTGGAGTCTCCAGGGATATAGATAACTACTTACTGGTTGCAGCATTGGAGTCTCCAGGGATATAGATAACTACTTACTGGGACAGCATTGGAGTCTCCTAGAACAGAGATAACTACTTGCTGGAGGCAGCATTGAAGTCTCCAGGTCACAGAGAACTACTTACTAGATACAGCATTGGAGTCTCCAGGAACAGAGATAACGACTTCGTGGAGACAGCATTGAAATCTCCAGGAACACAGATAACTACCTACTAGGGGCAGCATTGAAGTCTCCAGGTCACAGATAACTACTTATTGGAGGCAGCATTGAAGTCTCCAAGAACAGAGATAATTACTTACTGGAGGCAGCATTGAAGTCTCCAGGTCACAGATAACTACTTAGTGGAGGCAGCATTGGAGTCTCCTAGAACAGAGATAACTACTTACTAGAGGCAGCATTGAAGTCTCCAGGTCCCGGAATACTACTTACTGGAGGCAGCATTGGAGTCTCAGGAACAGAGATAACTACTTACTGGAGGCAGCATTGAAGTCTCCAGGTCACGGATAACTACTTACTGGAGGCAGCATTGGAGTCTCCAGGAACAGAGATAACTACTTACTGGAGGCAGCATTGAAGTCTCCAGGTCACAGATAACTACTTAGTGGAGGCAGCATTGAAGTCTCCAGGTCACAGATAACTACTTGTTGGAGGCAGCATTGAAGTCTCCAGGAACACACATAACTACTTATTGGAGGCAGCATTGAAGTCTCCAGGTCACAAGCGACTTCAATGCTGCCTCCATTAAGTAGTCATCTACATCCCTTATAAACATATAATAGTTTGTAATGGATTTCATTGCTTCGAAAGGAAAATTAAGCTTGGTGAAATGCCAGTCAAATCAAATTTATCAGAAAATTAAATAAGTTAATCATTTGTAGAAACCTTTTGGCTACCACATCAAGGGCAACACTAAATTCTGTTAGAATTAAGTACTGCTGCTTTCTAATCATGAGGTGAATGAATGAGTTAGGTGCTATGACCAAACCAAAACCCCCTCCCAAAAAAATCATGAACAAGAAACAAGATATTAGAATATGAATGGTTGACCATTAAGCAAAGGCAAACAGAACTTATTAGACTGCAGTTCGAGAGCTTTGTAAAAGAGGGGAAAGAATGGTCATGCGACCTTTGAAATTTTAGGATTACTGATTTTTCCACATCTCGTGAGGAGTGACCTGGGAGGATCGGTAAGGGACTGGGGGGGGGGGGGGGCGTGGGGGGGGGGGGGCTGGAGAATCAGTAATGGGGTTGGGGGAGCAAAAATCGACACTGATGCTCTAATCAGGGAAGGATCAGGATAATACAAAGCTGCAATTACTGGAATCAGGAACAATATGATTGTTAAACATGAAAAAGAATGAATAACAATTATAGTGGATGTAGCCAAATGAACTGCGTTCCCTTCAAGATTAGTTTGGTGCTCATTTTCACAAACAAAATAAAAACTAATCAAATTCAGTTTCAATTATAATTTTATTAAAAATAAAATTAATGGACAAGGACGCAAAAATAGCAAAATGTATCTTGAATTCATTGAACTGACAAATCCAAGGGATTATAAATAGTCGACAAATTCGAGACTGAAGCGACAAGAAATCCAGTCACGAATCCCACGAGACGACTGAAATGAAAACTCGTATCGACTGCAAACTATTCCTTTTTATCCACTCGGGTTAGTTAGTTAAATACTGGCCAGAGAAATTTCCATCTAGGCTACTCTGGTGAGAAGTGGCTCGAATAAAAAACAAGTATGAGTGACAACTCACTGGATACATTAGTTCCTTTATACATCTGGTGGTCTATAATTTTCCCCCAAAAGCCTTTCATATCGTAACCTGTCAATGCCTATCATAGTTGCCTCTATGAAATTATATATATATAGGTATTGGTATTTGCAGTTTATAATTTCATTACTTTACAAATAAATGGATTGTGCAAATCCAAAGCGTATTTCCATTCATATAACGTTCTGAAATTGACACCTAATAATGATCTACCATGAACAAAAGTAGGATCCCAACAAGCGCCTGCACAGCCACACCTGAATGGAATAAAGGTTGACGATTATGGTTAATGAGGACTGAATATGATTTTTACCATTGCTATTTTTATTGCTCTATTACTATACTATTTTTCTATTTGTTTAACAACGACTCAGTTCACTGGTAATGTGAACTATTATTCGTATATATATTGTCTACTGTAGTGATTAGAAAATATGAACATTGATATCCAATAGCTCGACCATTCACATCCGTCGATACAAGACAAACAGGCTTCATTGCTGTGTTACCAGACCAATATCATGAAACAGAAGGGGATGGGGTAAAGGAACACTTTGAGGCAACTGTACCATCCGGCAATATGAATCCATGGTCAAAAGAATTATTTCTAAAAAGCTTAACTAGATGTTGAGAATCCGCAAAGACGTATAGTATTTGCTGTTGTCCATTGGATTAATAAAGAACCTTCCTCGTGGTAGCCTAAGGCGAAGTTGAGGTGACGTCACACGCTCTACCTGGCAGAAGCTTATTTTGGGTCAGCGCTGACAAGACCACCTATACTCTTTGGACCTTGAGTTACAATATTAACAAAATAGTAAATGAAAGAACAAAGCTTTTCACAATAAAACTTAGCACAAATTATTAACAAAATCATTCGTCATTGCGGTGATACACAGCTAACTTAATGTAGAGGGAGGTAGCGTTTATAATTTTTAGGAATAATGAATGAATGATTTTAAGTTATCGTCCGTCGTGGTATTGTTCAGAAGAGAAGAAGAGACAGTAAAATCTTTAATATGTACGTAAAAGCAGTACCAATTTACATAAAAAATTATATTTCACAATAAATTTAACAATGATAAAACATGAAAACAAATGCAACACGGTAAAAAAAATAAGCTTGCTCCAGTCAGTGTTCGGTGCGTTGAGAGAGAGAGAGATCACCATTGACTTATTAGCTGATCTGGGATGATTATTCCCCCATTTCTTTCACTTACACTCGATCTAATGATAATTGCTTTTTACACTGTAAAAGTAGCTCAGCTCTGTGATAAACAAACTGGCGCCGCTTTCAGCTTCTGCATGCCTTCGATTGTTTGTTTAAACGGCTTCCTTGTGAAGTTATTTTATTTCTCTTTCCTTTTCTTGCATTCTTGACTTATTACTTAGTTGTCTGTAAAATCCTCATGTTTGTTTTAAAAGTCTGCCGTTTGCCAACAGTAAGTTGATGTACTGTGGCATAATTAATCTATTTCGTGCACTTAAGAATCAAGTGTAAACACGTTGATTACTCTCTCTCTCTCTCAGACACAGTCAGACACACACACTATCAATTCCTTTAATATATTATCTTTGTACCTAATATGAATAAACTGTATTTTGTTATCAACCTTTGCATACTGCAATCAATTCGGTTTGCTCAAGAGGGTTCCCGTCTCTCCTCCCTCCATTCCCCAGCCCGCCGGCACCATTTTTACCAAACAGTTCGTAAATCGTACAGGGAAAAAATAAAATTGAGAAAATTTTAATTCATATAACATACTGTTTCATTACTTTACACTCTTGATTTAAGATTTGAACACATTAATAATAGAAAAAATGTGAAAAAGGGGACTTTTTGGGTTGGCTGGAACGAATTATCCAGATTCCCTTTATTTCTTATGGGGATATTTGTTTCATATTTCGAACAAATCGTACTTCGAACAGCCTTCTGGAACGGATTAAGTTCGAAATACGAGGTACAGTAGTACCTCGAGATACGAAAGGCTCAACTTACGAAAAATCCAAGTTACGAAAGCCAATGCGAAAAATTTTACTGCTCTACATACGAAAAGTTTTCAAGATACGAAAGGTTTCTGAAAGTCCGAGATTCGCCCGATAACAATTTTGAAACTCGCGCCGCACACCGCCATCTTAGTGCTAGTAGACTCGCCACCATCCTCCTGCTCTCCCATTGGTTCCTGATGCTAGCCAAGCCATGAGATCCTTCTCTCTGATTGGACAGCATCCCTCCCATCATGCATCTTCTATACGTACGCGCTGGCGTCCCTTAGCTCGGCCACTCCGCACCCGAAACTTTACCGTACGCAATCGGCATTCGTTCGCTCCAACGATTTCGTTTAGTAACGTAAATTCGTTAGTGATTTCGTTGCAGTACATATTATTGTGTTGTGCAAAGACTGTATTATTACGTATTTGTGTAACAATTAACATAGTCATGGGTCCCAAGAAAGTTGAAATTCACGGAAAGAAGCGCATGCTGTCTCTGGAGACAAAGATGGAGATCATAAAGAAGTACGAAGCTGGTATGCGATTGAGTGTGATCGCAAAGGAATACGGCCATAATCCGTCGACAATAGGCACCATCCTTAAACAGAAGGATGCCATCAAACCAAGCAACTACAACCATCGCAATAGGGCATCACTTATTTTGTCCAGCAAGAGGAGCCATGTGCACGACGAGATGGAACGGCTGCTCCTCATCTGGATAAAATACAAAGAAATCGCTGGCGATACAGTAACGGAGACAGCAATCGCTCACAAGGCCAGTGCTATTTTGGGCGATTTGATTGCGCAGGCGAAAGACGAGGGAGGGGAAGGGACTTCAACGCCAACCCCAGAGTTCAAGGCTTCGCATGGCTGGTTCGAGAAATTTCGTAAACGGACTGGCATCCATTCGGTGGTGCGTCATGGGGAGACTGCCAGCTCGGACACGAAAGCGGCCGAAGCCTTTAAAAAGACGTTCGACAAGATGATGACCAAGGAAGGCTACAGTTCTCAGCAAGTCTTCAACTGTGATGAGACTGGCCTTTTTTGGAAAAAAATGCCTTGTCGGACATACATCACGGAGGAAGAGAAGAAGCTACCCGGGCATAAGCCTATGAAAGACAGGCTTACGCTTGCACTTTGTTCGAACGCCAGTGGGGATTGCAAGGTGAAGCCCCTACTGGTGTATCACTCCGAGACTCCTCGAGCCTTCAAGACCCACAAAAGGTTGTTGGAAGGAAGAAGCTGTTACCAGGTTGGATTTGGGGGGAGGGCTAATGCAAAAGCCTGGGTAACGAGGCTTTTGTTCACGGAGTGGGTAAATCTGTGTTTCGGCCCGACTGTGAAGAGTTTTTTTGGTAAGAGAAGCGCATCCCCTGAAATGTCTGCTGGTGTTGGACAATGCCCCTCCCCACCCTCCTGGCTCGAGGAAGATATCCTAGCGGAGTATTCCTTCGTTAAGATTCTTTTTCTTCCGCCCAACACCACCCCTCTCCTCCAGCCCATGGACCAGCAAGTGATAGCGAACTTTAAGAAGCTGTACACGAAACATCTTTTCAAGAGATGTTTCGACATCACCGATACCACAAAAACCTCACCTTGCGTCAATTTTGGAAGGAGCATTTCGACATCGTCATTTGCATCCGACTCATTGACCTAGCTTGGCAGGAGGTTTCGAGGCGAACCTTGAATTCCTCGTGGAGGAAACTCTGGCCTGATGCCGTATCCGCCAGAGACTTCGAGGGATTCGACGTGGGCGAAGCTGGTACTGCAGAGTCAGAAACAGTTGATGATCCCGAAACTGTTTTGGAACCAGATCTTGATGAGATCGTTGCAATCGGCAAGTCCATGGGGCTGGTCGTCGACGAGGACGACATCAACGACCTTCTCGAGGAGCACCATTAGGAGCTTACGACGGATGACCTGAAGGAGTTGGAGGCCATGCAACTTAACGTCGTTCAAGAGGAGTTCTCTAGCAGCGGCGATGAAGAGGAGGAGGAGCCTATGCAACGGCAGAAATTAAGGATATTCTAGGCGCTTTTCATAAAGTGCAATTGTTTATCGAAAAAAAGACACCCCGAAAAGGCTCACACAGGTCATATGCTTGCGCAGTTCGATGACGTTTGCTTGAGTCGTTTCAGGAACATTGTGAAAAGTAGGCAGAAGCAATCTTCCTTGGATCGTTATTTTTTAAAGAGGCCTTCAGCATTAGCAGGAGTAAGCAAAAAGGAAGAACAAGTGATAAAAAACAGAAAGTTTGAAGCAAAAAGGAAGAACCAAGTGATGAAAAACAGAACGTTGAAAGTGGTGATGAAGTTGAAATTCTGTTTTTTAAAAAAAAAAAAAAAAAAAAAAAAAAAAAAAAAAAAAAAAAAAAAAAAAAAAAAAAGCCTACGTAAAAGTAAAAAAAAAAGTTAAAAATAAAAAAAAAGAAAAAAAAAATGTTTACGTAATTTCTAGATTTTTGTAAGTTAAGTGTTACAGTTTTGTTAAGGTGTTTCGTAAATTTTAGTTTTATGGTTTTCCTTAAATTTTTTGTGTGTTTTCGTAAAGTTAAGTGTACGTAAGTATGTACGTTATCTGCCGTTTGTCCTCCTCCTCCTCTGCCGCCACTATCGGAGATAGCCTCACTCGAAAGGTAAGCTTCCACATTTTACGTTACAGTAATAATATTTCTTGTACACTAATATACACTTTATTTACAGGTTTTCGATTTTTATTCTTAATTTAGGTATTGAATGGTCCAAATTGTTGTAGTATTTCATTGTTTATAGGTCAATTTAGCTTTATTATGAAATTTAATGGGGTGTTTTTGGAGGGCTTGGAACGGATTAGCCATTTTACATGTAAAATGTGTTCCAAGATACGAAAAACTCATTATACGAAGGCCGCCTCGGAACGGATTAATTTCGTATCTCGAGGTACCACTGTACTACTGTACAACTGTAAAACTAATTTAAACCTCAAAGGGTTTAAGTTAACAGATTTTTAATAGAATTTATTACAAACATGGTAATTCTGAGGAACTACAGAAGTGTCCCTTATTAACCAATTAATACTAACTAGCTTCCAATAACAAATTGCTTTTTATCACAACAGGACCCCCAGTTAAAGTGTTCCGTAGCAAATTGGTCTTCCGCTTTTTTCTCAGAATAAGATTTTGTTTGGGGCCAAAACCCAGTAACATCAGTCCCCAGTACCTCCCAGATTAACCCCGCAAAGGAATTAGAGGAAACTTTACATGGGTGTGACATTCTTACCAAGGAATATGAAATGGGCATTGCCACTGAAATGGCCCTGCTGAACCCAGAAGGATTAGGGACAAATTTCAGCTAGCCATAGAAGAAACCTACTAGAAGAAATTTTGTCCCCTTTGTAGCTATTAATGCTGAAGAGGATTTTACCCCCAAAATGGATACTAGGATCCATCTAACTCCAACTGAAATTCCTACATTTTCAGAAGGGTTTTGTAACTTACCCAGAACTTCTGCCCTTGGTTGACAGGCAGTTACATTGCCCTAAGAAATTCTACAACATTAGTAATGGTGGTAGTTTGAGAAATCAAGAATACAACTAATAGCCTACCTAGACGACTGGTCAATCTGATGGCCCACAAGAAAGTGTGCTTGCAAACCTAAGAGCAGTGGTCAACAGACTACACTTATAAGGTTTTATGATAAATTGGGAAAAACCGCCTCACACCCAGCAGATGCGTTCAGTGGCTGGGACTGTGTTGGGGTACTTTTCATGGCCTGTTGTATCTCCCCATCATACTAAAACAAGTCCATAAAACGTGTCCAGTGTTTCTAAATGGCAATTAGAACTTATGATGGGCCTGTTGCAATTTGCATCAATAATAGATCCAATACACAGATTGCAACAAAAGAATGTGAATAATTTCTGGCTATTGTATGCAAGAAAAGATGCAAGACCAACTTAATCAAAAGATTAAAAAAGTTTGGGAGATACTTCAGCCTTGGTCCTGTAAGGAATTTGGCGAAACAGGTCACCCTGACGCCACAGTCTGCATGAGTGACAATACACAGATACCTTGTTGACAGGTTGGGAGGATTGTCAGGTGGCAGGGAGGTGGTCAGCTACTCAGAGGAATTGTATAAATTTCCTGGAGCTGATGGCTCTTTTCGTCTCAAAAAAACCAAACTCAGTAGAGAGACGTTTGGTTGGTTCTAGACAACATGACTGCAATGTCCTACAAGAGGAGGTTGGGATCACACTCTCCTCTTCTTAGTATGATAATGCAAGCCATCCTTCAAGTGTGCAAGTAAGGAAGCGGCACTTGTCTGCAATTCACCTCAGGGGGTTTATCAATGTAATAGTAGACTCCCTATCAAGGAAAACAACGGCCTCAACAGAGTGGATGTTAGACAACCACTCTTTTCAGACAATAGCCAACAAGCTTCCAGAGCTGGAAGTGGACCTGTTTGCCATATATGAGAATCACAAACTGCCAGTCAAGCAACAGCAAGAGATACTTTCCTACAAGGCTGGAACAAATGGAGGACGATATATTTTTGTTCTCCATTGTTCCAGATTTCAAAGGTGTTGAGTGAACTCCTAACCTTCAAAGGAACAGCTTACTTAATAGCCCTAACTGGCAAAAGAGGAATTGGTTCCTGTTACTTTAACAATGGGCGAAGAGATGAATTACACTATTGTCGGCTGTTTTATCCCAGCCAGTTGGAGGGAAATTAGTTTATGGCTCCTCCTCTCTGAGCTGAGACCTTTACAGGTGGGTCTCTAAAATATTTACTACTGTGAAAATTACTCTCCCAACATTACTGGGCACCTAGTTCAAAACTACCAGTGTATGGAAGATATGGTTAGATTACATATATCCATACTGAGAGCCCAGTCAGAATTTCTACGGAAACCCTTAAATTTTCTTATCCCTTTTTGAAGACAATTGCCTTGCAGTTAAAACAATCATGCATTATAAGGCAGCATTAACAGAACCATTGCTTTATGGATTTGGGATTGTCTCTAACATAGGTGTCACTTCCCTTCTGGGGTCCTTTGCACTATAAAAGAAATATTCTAATTACTTTGTCCCTGAACAAGTTGCTTAGACTTTGCTCAGCCCCTTGATTCAGTGGACCCCATACAACCACAACTCACAACTACAATAGGCGATCTTCTTGATTGCATTAATATCAGGAACTTGTACTAGCAAAATGGGCACTCTTAGACAGAGACGATACATCACACAAACTTCTTATTGTCCTCTGGACTGTCATTCCTGGCCAAGAATGAGAATTCTTTAAGGAGGAAATCTCCTATTCTACGTAAATTAAATTTAGCAGAAAAAACATTATGCTCTTAAGGTTTACCTAGAGGTCACGGCAGACATCTTGGAAGATCTGTTTTTTCGTGTACTCTAGCAACATTATTACCATGAGCTTGAACAAATTTGAATATACTGAGTATTGGTAGGTGGCATGGTTATTCGCGACCCGCAGGCGCTGCAGCGTCAAACCATGGGTCTTCCTAACAGCTGGTATGCTAACTATCGGTTTGACATTACTGTATCCATACCCAGCATGCTTAGGTAATTCACCGCAGAACTTCACCCTAAATTCATATTCGCATTTAGTATCTTGTTCTTTGCTACCAAACCTTAAGGTATTTAGAATAAAGAATGAGGCCTAGGAATTTGTGGATTAAAATTCAAGAGCTTTTAGTTACCTGTCAGTTTCCTTGTAAAGCTCCTTGAGGACAAGATAGTGACTACACTATCAAAAAACAGGTTTTGACTTAGGAAAAACCTATTTTTGGTAGTCTCTGTTGGGTCCTCAAAACCCTCCCACTTCCCTGACAAAAAGGCATGGGATTTAGGTAAGGGATCATCCTGCAATGACCAGCAGAAAGTCATGGCATCTCAGTCTGTTTCTGGTCATATGGAAACAATATGATGGAGCATACGTGTATAGCCATTTCTTCTTGTGGGTTTTTGATCTAAGTAAACATTGTTCAGCATTCACTGAGGATAAGAGAAAGTGCCCTGTTATCCTGAGTCCATTGATCTCCATCACGTTGTTACAATGTCTGCCATTTCGATACAATACCCGACCACAAGACCAGCTAAAGGAGAATCCTTTGACATTAGTCTGGTTAGACAATGGAAAGGCTGGAAAGGCTATCTCCTTGACAACTCAACAGTGACTACCAAGAAAAGTTTTTCCCTATGTCAAAACCTATTTTTTAATTGGGGTCATCTGTCGGACATTGGAGTTGAAGCCAAGGAGACACTTTAAATACCCTCTCTTGTGTCATGCTGCCAGTGATTTCTTGTGCTCATCTGATGAACAAGACTGCGATTTTTGTTTGTGGATATTGTCTTGTTTTTATCTACAGGTTTCAATCTACCAGCGAGACCAGCTTGATCTGGTGTTAAGGGATGAACACAACTCACTCAAGGTATTTACATAACATACCCCCATTTAAGCCAATATCCCACATAAAAAGTGTTCTTGTGCAGTAGCACAGTAAGAGATCTGGAGAAATGTCTTTCAGCGGTACAACCTGATATGGTGTCAAAATATTTACCCAGTCCCATGCTGAAAAGATGCATGAGAGATAAGAGAATAAGAGGCATGAAGTTCTTATTCACTGTTCGAGTTACAACCATCTAAGGGGAAATACCATTTAAATGGTGAAGGTAGAAATTTTAAAAAGATAAACTTAGGGATGGCCTATGAGAGATCAAGATTTTTAACAAAATAAATAGTATTTACGTATATTTATTTACTGTACGAATTTTTTGATGGGAGAAAACTTGAGAACTCCCACTACTGTAATCATAATCTTAATTACCTGGTAGTTCCTTAAGGCTCAAACTTCATAATCAGCTATTCAATCAAACAGTTATTATTCAGTTTACTGAAAAGTACACTTAATATTTTGTAGTTACAATATATTTTTGTTAAAATTACTAATACTTATGTACGTACATAGTGCAACACAAGTACTACAGGAATTAATCAGAGACAAGAAGGGTGTCTAAAGTTTATTGTTAAATTTATTGTGGGATACATTACTACGTATAGGTATATTTTGCTATTGAATTTTCAGTATTTAAGCATCATTTACAGTTTTATAGCGTTGTTTAAGACCTTTAACACCTGCATATACTGTACAGTGATGTAAAGTATGAATTACATTGATGGGAGAAAAAGCATGAAAAATGTGAGGTACAATATACATTATTTTATATTACAATATAATAGTCTTTATAATGTAGTTTTTGGTATGTACTTTTAAATACTAGTTAACAATTTGCGCTCTACACACACAGTATGTCCAGTATACTGTGTATACTATATATGGACTCAACAGGCATTTCTTTTCAGATTTTTTAATAGTACATTTGCTTGTTTGCAAAGCTTTTGTGTACCCTTGATGTTGTTTGCACAATAGCTAAAAAATATATGTATAATACATCTCTACAATATTATTGTATGAAGGGTTCTCAAGGTAGAGTGATGTAGTACTTTACTGTACAGTACATTATGTACATTGATGCATTATTCTTAATGGGTTTTATTGACTTAATATAATAGACTATTACTTGGCAAGTGTTTATTTAAATAGTACTTTAAACTATTGATAGGACTGTTCATTTTGTAATCTATTGTAATATTGTTCTTTTCATGGGACAACTATCCTGGCTTAGTCATTTTGCTCACTACAGTTCTGTTACGTTGAGGAAATTTGGGCTTTATTTTTGCTTTTATTGACTTGTGTAGTGTGTGCATATGACATAAAATGGGAAGGATTTATAATAAGGCAATTTAGATGGGTGGACAGCTGGGCCACATTTACATTATCCAAAAACTATGGAGATCTACTGGTTACACTTTACAACCAGTAAATAAAATTGCTGTTTTGAATTTATGAAGATTAAATATGTAAAGGAAATATTTATGACCATATTTAATATTTTATAGACGTATTTGATTAGAATTTACTCATTTTGCTTTTGACCTCCAATTAATTTCTAACATCCAATGTACACAGCATTAAATAATGATTATTATGTTCACCCAAACAATACTTTGTATCATCACCAACAGTGTCTGTACTATGCATTTTATTTTTGCAGCCAACTATCATCTTGCTAGAACAGGATACAAACAGTAAAGAGGTTTAGGTTTGCTCAAAAGTTGTCTGGTTCAATTTAATTAAGTACTTTACTTTTAAATTAGTTTAATTTCTTATTTACATGGTATATGGATTTTCTAAAAGCTTCTCAACTTTTATTTAGAATTTTGAAATAACTAGCATGAAATCTCCATATTCTCCGAGTCAGTTACGGTTTCACAAACGATGGGGCAACAGAGATTTCGATAAAAATGCATACACCTGTAGAAAGGGTTTTTGAACACAGCAGATCTCTCCAAGGTGACTTGTATATACTATACAGTACTTAATATTGCTTGAAAAAAGTTAAATGCTTTTATCCTTTACATTACAAGTCTGCTTTTGAGTCACCATGGAGTGAGTTTTTTGCTTCCTGTGGTACGGACCGTGAAGAAATTACATAATCAATTTATATTCCTAATGGGCACAGAACACTTGCCTTCAAATTTGTCTTTGTATAAATAAAAACCTGTTCTTAGGGGTTCCTGTAATCTATAGGAATCGCTACAGTTTTGAGTCACACTAGGCTCCTCTTCAGGCAAAAGTATACATAGTGCAAGTATTTCTGTATATGTATTTCTCTAAAGAGAGGCCTAGTGTGGCTCACAACAGTAATAATTCTTCTAGGGTAAAGGGTGCCTTAAGAATGGTTTTTTTGTTTGTTCTTTTTTATATGTACTGTATAGTTGCAATTCATCAATGCATTGTTTAGCTTTGATATCTGTACATTAGCTTCACTATCAAGTAGACCCTAAGCTCAAGAGGTGGATTTAAAGGACAATCTGTCCTAAGGCTTTCTGCAAAAAAGTCAAGTACTTAGTATATAGTCTTATTGCAAGAGCAAGAACTAATACAAAATCAACCATCATAATTGCATTGGAAATGCAAAACCATTTTCTAAGTAAGAAGAGTGAGTAAAGTGAAGATAACATAGTAATACCATACTACTTCTCAGTGAAAAGTAAATTTTTATTATTTTTTTGTTACCTAAGGCAGCATTGTATAAAACTTGTACATGTGTTTCCTTAGAACGAACTGATGATAATTAGTAAACTACCAAACTGCACTTGTTTTTCACCATACCATAACTTTGCAGTTTGTAAGTTAAACCAAGCTTTTGTACTTGAGCATTGTTATATTAAGTGTAACTTTAATACTGTGCACTTTTAACTAATTCAATAGAACTGAAGTAGTCAACTGCATTTTAAGCTCCATATGGAAAACAATTTTCAACTCATACTAGAGGAAGAAGTATCTGTAAATAATGATTAGAGAACCTTCCTTAAATGAAAGGAAAATTTGGAACCTGAGCATATTTACTGTGTACATAAAAGGACTCACTACAAAGATAATTTCGATATTTTACAATGCTTAATATATAACCTTTGGACATTCTGCTTAAGGGTTACAGATTACAGTCTCATTCTAGTTTTAAGGAGTTCATCATACTAAGTATGGCTTAAAATACATTTTAAGTACTTTTTTACACTAGTTTATTTTGAAATAAATATGAAAATTACATTATATAATTTGCTTTTAAGTCCTTATATGTATACGTATAGCATTAAAAACTAAAAATCATATTCTGATACATATAACAGGAGTTCAGCTACTGCAGATCCACCATATGCTCCTTGGTGATAAAGCTGCATATTGAGTGATAATTTGACCTCCTGTGGCCCCATAATTGACTTCACCAAGGAAATAACAGCTTGATTGAATGCTGTTCGTTTAAGGTGGAAGAATTCTCTGGTTGCTGCTTCTACACCTGCTGGAGCACGAGCAGACACTAATTCCAACTCAAACTGTACTGTAGTGGATGACCAAAGTGGGCCTCGCATAGTAAAAAGATCAACTTGTCCAATCCCTGGCAATGTTAAATTGCTTACTAATGGTAAGAAATTGTAGGAGTAGCTGAGTGGCTTACGTCGGCAGACCTCATCATCCTCGCGACAGTACAACGATACTTTTTTGCATCGGCTGAGGAAATGGATAGAAAAAAATTTATGTAATACAGAGTATATTTTAGAGAAACCTAGTCTTGTCATTCAAATTGCAAGTAGGTTTCTTCTTATGGTGAAAAATGAATTAATGAACTTAACTTTAGGTAAAATGAATTAATTGAGCCATTAAGTTACCATAACTAAGAATTAAATGGTTTGATACCTAATCCCAACTGTTCTGTATATATCTCACATCTTTTACTATTCTTTTTCTCTGAACCTGACAATTTTGATAATCATCATCAGATGTGCATGTATTTCTGCCTGAACCATTACTGAGGTACAAGTTCTGTAAGATGATGGAGGAGGATGACTGGCTTTTTTGATACAAGAATAGAACACTGAACAACCACCACGGTGGCAGAAGGTACTGGTACAGCATTAGCAAGGAACACAGAAACAAATAAATGAAGATGGAAGCTGAAACAAAAACAGTCAATGATAGCTATTTTGATGAAAACAACAACAAGGGGTGCCACAGCCAGTAAATGTAACAGGGGCTGAAACAGCCAATAAGGAAACAATTGGAGAGGAAGTGTGGTTATTAGTGAAGAAACAGGTGTTGGAGACTGCACAGGCACTACTGAACTGAAGTGCCGGAAGAAACAGTATGGTACAAGCTGAGGCTGATATTCCTCAAAAGGCTGAGATTTGACACTCATATGCAAGATGTCTCATAGGAAACAGCAGTAGATCAACAACAAGTGGACCTGCTAGGAAGCAAGAGTTTGCAAAGTAGACAACAGTAAAATCGACTACACTACAGATAAAGCAATACATTGGCTGTTATATCAGAAAAACTGGCTGCACAGAGGCTGGATCCAATAACAGTATGTATTTGTGACACAGAAGGAGCTACAAACACAGAGGTACAGTCATACTTGGTGGGTGGAACCAACCACCAGCCATAGTAGGTGAACAGTTAGTTACAAGAGCAGGTGAGATACTGAGCAGGACAGGAAAAAGGTTGGAGCAAGTGAAGAGTTTGATGAGTAAGCAGTGAAACATTGCTAGAAGAGTAGTGCTCCTAGATCTTATGCCAGCAAGAAAATAAAGATCTTGAGGCAGAACAGGAAAAAGTTTTGGACATATATCCTTGTGTGCACCCTTTTATAATAAACTTTTGTCTGCAGACTACTCACAGATGAGAAACATCTCCGGCAAACAAGAGGTAACTGATAAGCTTACTGCTACAATTAAATGACAACAGATTTACATGTTTGTTAATTAGTATATCATCTAAATGAAAATTTTTTTAATCAATTGGTATTTTTCATAACTAGCAAACCTGAGATCTTAACATTAGGGAAAATATTCTAAGTGCTAGCTGGAAAACTGATAAAATTAATAAAAATATTGTGTACATAAGGAACTATTGGCATCTGTGCTTGATCACAAGGTCTGTAGGATATCCCACATTGCCTTTGGCATCTCATGATCCCATCAATTACTCTTCCAACCCAGTTTGTCATAGGGGTAGTTCAAGGTTGGCCTTTATATGTTAAGACCTCAGGTTTGTGAGTTATGAAAAATAAATAGATTAAAAAATTTGTCATTTGTTCATATATGAAACAAACCTTCGGTCTTAACATTAGGATAGACTTGCTCATTGGTGGTAGGTATGTATTATAAACCGACAGAGAGTTTTCCACCTTTAGTAATTTCTGAATAAAAAATATTCTAAAACAATTGACTTCAACCTTCGAACCTATAATTTATGAGTATCTTTAGGTTCCTAAATCTGGTAGTTTCATACAATGACAATTTATTGCATCTGTTCTCATGACAAACCAGCGTATCTTCTTATGTGGGTTTGTTATCACTCCTCTTTCTTCTTGCTACAGAGAGGAATGCATTGCTACTGAAAAGTATCATACATTATTGAACACTCCTAACAGCATGGCTTTCACTTACCTGTATCTAGTCCGTTTCAGCTTATGATGTACGAGGGGGGACCCAAAAGTAACCGGAATTGTGTCATAGAATTTTATTCAGTTATTGTTACATGTTTACAGTCTTATCACCTTCAAAGTATTCTCCATTTGAAACAATGCACTTATCCAGACGTGTTTTCCACTGTTGAAAGCAATTCTGGAACTCTTGTGAAGTTATGGCTTTTAATGACTCCGTCGTTTTCTTTTGAACCTCTTCAACGTCTGCAAAACGTTTTCCTTTGAGGGCTTTCTTCATTTGGGGGAACAAAAAGAAGTCACAGGGAGCAAGATCGGGTGAATAGGGAGGGTGGGTAAGTGGGGTCATGCCATTCTTGGTCAGAAACTGTCTCACACTCAAGGCGGTGTGCGCTGGTGCATTGTCGTGAGACGGAAACGCCCCGACCTGTGGCAAAGTGGAGGGTGGTGGCTTCATCACGACAATGCACCAGCGCACACCGCCTTGGGTGTGAGACAGTTTCTGACCAAGAATGGCATGACCCCACTTACCCACCCTCCCTATTCACCCAATCTCGCTCCCTGTGACTTCTTTTTGTTCCCCCAAATGAAGAAAGCCCTCAAAGGAAAACGTTTTGCAGACGTTGAAGAGGTTCAGAAGAAAACGACGGAGTCATTAAAAGCCATAACTTCACAAGAGTTCCAGAATTGCTTTCAACAGTGGAAAACACGTCTGGATAAGTGCATTGCTTTAAATGGAGAATACTTTGAAGGTGATAAGACTGTAAACATGTAACAATAACTGAATAAAATTCTATGACACAATTCCGGTTACTTTTGGGTCCCCCCTCGTAATCTCCTGGCTGAATCTGAAGAGATAATCTTAGCCACCGCTGTTGACCAAAGATCTAACCATGATGCTGTTTGGAAAATAGAAGCTGTTGATTCCAATGTAGCCACTTCTTGACAAATTTGATAAGTGGAAGACTCCATTTTCACCTGGTCTAAGGTCAACCCAGGTCTTAATTGCACAACATCTGGATTGATATTTCATTGTAGCAAAGGAACAACAGAATTATTCCTCTCTGAAATCCGTGCATTCACATGCTGTAACACTGACTCCGCATGACTTGAACACAGCAATTCATATGATACCTTTATATCTTTCTTTGGTCCTGAAAGCACTCCAATTCCAGTTGGATCTATGGGCGAAGGAGTTTCAGTCCTCCTGGAGAGATTATTGAATTGACAAATCAAGTCAATTAACTCCTGATTCTCTATTTCCTCTGCTTCTAAAACATTCTGTTCAGACACCGAGAAAGGGATATTACTCTTGTCACCAGATGTATGTCTGTGGTCTTGTGGGATTCATGGCCACTTAATCCTACGGCTGCAGCACCTGTGTTATCACATCCAACCCTAGCTTGCTCTTGAAAAACCGCCAGGCGAACGTGACTGTTGATACCTTTCTGCTCCTTGATTGAGAACAAGAAAGCCGCCTACTCCTCCAAGCTGACAGCTCCTATGAAGTTGTGCATCCGTCTTAAAAATTTCCACGGCTGTCTGCTGTGGCCGATGGTGATCTTGACCTCGAACTCCCAGCCCAGGGGCAAACAACTTCACTATTATTCGGTCTATTAGAAGAATGAACTCCTTTATTCAAAGGAGAAGTTAAAAATGCTGTATTATTCAAGCTTTTAATTGGAGAGTTTTGTCCTTTCTCCTCATCTTGAATGGTCTTACAGGAGAGATTGGGACCTGATTGCCATTTTTTGTAGATCAATGAATCCCCACTGTCACTCTTCCAACTGCACTTGAAACACTTCCACCCCAACATCCGTCAATTTTTTCAGCTGTGATGACGCATTAGAATGATGGCCGTCATTCTTTGTTTTGGTGCTAACAACTTCTTGAGCTTGAAGAAATTAATCTTCTCTTGGCACGAGGATCAGCCACAAAGTCCCTTATCCTCCATTATTTAACTGGAGCACGCATTGACGACATCGAAGCTTACGATGATGCCGAGCTAGAGAGAAAGAAGAATAAGGAGCAGTAGACGTGCATCTTTTCTTCTTGCGTGTCTTATCAATTTTCTCTTCTAACACTTACATTTTCTTCATGAAAGTGTGTGCCACCGAATCCGAAAGTGTTGTTGTATCCAATGACACCAAAGAAGAGCTTGGAAGGAGGCTGTGACGTCTGCATGTTTGATGGAAAATGCGGGGTTGATACTGGTAACCCTGCAGGAACTGCAAAGTGAGATCCAAAATGCTGTGCTGTTGGGATCGTGTCTCTACAAACGTTGTGGCATTTGGCCCCCATAAAATAGAGACCACAGGGGAGACAGGACACCCGTCGAAGGAGGCCCTAGAGGGAAGTGCGATGCCATGTAGTGGGTAAACAAGCCATTCAAGGTTGGTAACCCTGATACCCCTAACACTGCCCACATAATTAGGTACAAAACCTCCCATAACCTTCTTGATGCGTCCAAAAACTAATCATTGGATGAACCCGACAGGGTGTGGGAAGCATTTAGCAAAGGTGAAGAAACGCATGTATCAGTATCACGATTAGGCAGAACTAAAGAAGATGAAGGCATTTCGTCATCCAAAGATGGCGACGTCTCCTTTCTCCTGTACTGAACTTTCTCATAAAACTTTTTCCATTGTTCCACTGATCAAAATCTATATACAGAACAATCCTTGTTCTGTATGTTGATTTTGGTCGGTGGAACAATGGAAATAGTAACTGCACATACATTTTCTCTGCACCTACTACATGTTGGGTGTAGATCTGTGAATACTGATGTTGATAATATTGAACAAGGAAACCCACTAATACCCGGCCATTTCATCGTTTCCTGGAAGATCCCAAAGAAATCTTGGATGGGGAGGTAAAATGATCAATGATATTCAGATACCTGTACAAACCCACAGGAATCACACACACTGAAACAGAAAGAAAAGAAAAAGTGGGCAAAATAAAAACAAGCTTTAAATGACCGAGAGCAAACGTATCCTCTCTTAAAGGCGGTAAGAAAGTAACTGATGGGATCACAAGATGCTAAAGGCATTGTGGGAGATTCAACAGATGCTAATAGTTCCTTGCGTACACAATTTTTTTATTCATTTTACCAGTTTTCCAACTGGTGCTAGAAAGTTTATCCTAATGTTATGACCGAAGGTTTGTTTCCTATATGAACAACATCTAATTAATCAGAGTATTATATAGACCAGGAAAGCAAGAAAATCAATTTGACTGAATTCCACACTGAATAGCAAGAAGGAAAGGTAAAATTCAATTATAAAGTAATAAAATAAGCCAGAATACTTCAGAAAGCTGGAAAGACTTCTTAATCATGCCGTATAATAATAAAATTGGGATAAAATTAAAGCAAAGCTGGGGATGGTCTCTAATTGATGTGTACAGCTATAAGATTTCATGGTTCAGAGGTGGACATGTGCCAAGTCACTCTAAGCTCTTTCATCATTAACATTAAAGACCTAACTTACCTGTGTGGTATCACACCTTTCTATTGTGAAGTCAAATTATCTTAAGTTCAGGATCATCTGTACCTTAGTTTGGATGATCTACCACAACTATTATTGACATTTGAAATTATTCAATACGTATAGAGGTTTGTAAGATAATTAACACTAGTTAATTATCTTACATTAGTAAGATAATTAACTAGTAGTAGTTGAAAGAAAATGTTCTCAATTGTAAATTTATATTGCAAGAAAACAAAAATTTTCAGCACAATGCAAGAGTTCTGAAGTAGCATTATGTTTGTAGGCTTACTTTTTGTGTTGAGTATCACGAATGTAGTTAGTTGGGCAAGTGATGGCATTGCATTTGTATCCTCCTCGTGTGTTGACACATTGCTCATTTGAACCTTGACAAACTGTACCACTTTCACATTCGTCAATATCTGAAAAAAGACATGAGTAGAGTACAAATATTCAAGCTATATTTGAAAAGTACACATCTGGTACAACTGCTCTGCATACTTTTTTCTCATGTATACTGTAAATTTATCATGTATACTGTAAAGTTATTTAAGATTTTAACGAGTACTGAAGTTTGTTAACATTAATCTCACTAGCTTTATACATTATTTTAACATCACAAATCTACCCAGACTCATAAGTTAATAAAAAAAACATGGTGTGTGTTACTAGTGCAATAATAATTGTGTTTGATATGTGAGTAGTACAATGTAAGGAACTAGCTAATTGACCCATTAGAAACCATGTGCAAACTCTTAACATATGAACAGATCAATCTAAACTTGATGTTTCACTGTTTTGTGGCATTTGCCTATGAAAAAATGTTATGATAAGCAATCCTTTTCAAAAACCTACCTTTACATGTTCGACCATCAACAGCCAATCTGTAGCCATCTGGACATGAACATTTGAATGATCCAGCAGTGTTGATGCACATACCAATACACAAGCGCCCACGACCTCTAAATTCCTCGCATTCATCTATGTCTGTACATGTTCTGTTTAAATAACAAAGACATCAGGATAAAGGATAAGTAACGATATTGAACACAAAAAGAAATAATTGTAAATGATGGGTGAAAAGTGCTCTGGGAAATAAGGGTAATTTTGTGGTTCTATTCTTCAACATAACTGCAGAACTGAAAACCTTTGAAATCTGCAAGAATTGATAAGCCCATAAAAAATGAATGTGCCCTTCCTTAATGAAGCCTCTAATTTATTCATTCATACTGAAATCAGACTGCAGTATGGTACAACAGGCTAATCCATGAAAAATTTTGTAACAGTCAAGAGATGTATGAGTTCCTCGCTGGCTGAGGGGTTTTCGAGGTGGGCTGCCAATCCGGTGGTCCGAGGCTCGATTCCCGGCTCGGCCAACTCGGAATCAGAAAAATTTATTTCTGGTGATAGAAGTTCATTTCTCGATATAGTGTGGTTCGGATCCCACAATAAGCTGTAGGTCCCATTGCTAGGTGACCAATTGGTTCCTAGCCACGTAAAAATATCTAATCCTTCGGGCCAGCCCTAGGAGAGCTGTTAATCAGCTCAGTATGATCTTGGATGATTAGAGGTGAATTTACAGTGGCTGATGTCTTCCACAACAAATACATTATAAATTTAATACGTACTGTATCCTTCCATCAATTGCATTTTATACAATTACTGATTTATGGTGGCTAAACCCTTAAAAATTATGTCACGTCTGAAAAGGATGATGTTATTTAATTAGGCCTTCTCTTACTCAACCACATTACATAATATAGTGGAACCTCGGTTTTCATAGACACTTTTGTCAGAAATCTTGTCTCAGTTATCGTACTCTTCCTCGGTTTTCTTACACTCATTAATGCATGACTAGGCCCAGTATGAAGTGCCTAAACAAAGCATCCCGTTTTCTCTCATGACCCATTCTGGCTTTGTTTCTTGCCTAACAAGCATCTCCACACTCGTAATTTTCATTACCACAGGTGTTTTGTGCAATATTTCCACATAAAACTCATTGCAAAGTAGTTATCACGCAGCCCAAGAGAGGTGCAAGTGCCACCCCTTCGGTGAAAAAGACCAGAAATATGATAGAATTCAAGAAAGACTTTGTAGCGAAGTATGAAAGTGGGACAATTGTAGTTGATCTCACTAAAATGTATGGCAAGTCGGTGTCAATGATCAGCTCTATCCTAGCAAAGAAAGATTAAATCAAGGCAGCTGATGTTGCGAAAGGGGTCATGTCATTATCTAAACAGAGATCGCAACTAGTTCAAAGATGTAACTTTTTAGCTGTTGTTGGTGGATCAACGAAAAACAGTTAGTACGGGATAGTGTGTCTGAAGTGATCATTTGTGTGAAAGTGAGGGTGCTGCATGCCGATTTAAGTAAGGTAATGCCTACAACAAGTGCTGTTCTTGGCGATTTCAATGCCAGCAGAGGTTGCTTTGAAAAACTACTAAAAAACCTAGAGAAGTAGCCCCAGAAAGATTCATGATATATGTTCCATATGCTAACAAGAGTCTTCCATAAAGGTAAGACATTTTATATATACATCTATATATATATATATCTATATAATATATAGATATATATATATATATATATGATATTCTAGGTTATATATATATATATAACTATATATTATATACTACATTAATATATTAATAATTCGTATATATATACTACATATATATATCTATATATATATCATATATCATATATATTATAGTATATATATATATATTATATCATCTAATAATGTTTTATAAGTATATATATATATATATATATATATATATATATATATATATCATATATATATATTCATATAATATATATTATATATATATAAATTATATTATCATATATATTATATATATATACTTATATATATATCATAGTAATATATATAATATATCATATATATATATATATCGCCTATATATATATATATAATCATATATCATATATATATAAATATATAATATTATATTATATATATCATATTATAATATATTATATCATAGTATATATATCATATATATATTATAATAAATTTATTAGATATATATATATATCATATATATATCATATATATATGTTTATATCTATATATATATATATATATATATATATATATCTATATATATATCTATATATATATATATATATATATATATAGATATAATATATCATCATATATATATATATTCATATCTATATATATATATATAATGATATATCATATAGGATATATATATCTATATATATATATTATATCTTATATATGATATATATATCTATAATTATATATCAGATTATATATTATATTATATGTATATATCTTATATATATAATCAATATATAGTATATATATATATATATATAATATATATATAATATATTCATATAATTATATATAATCATATATATATATATATATAATCATATATATAGATATATATATAGAATATATATAAATATCATATAATATATAATATAATATATATAATATATATAATTATATTATCATACATATATATATATCATAGATATATATAATAATATCTATAAATATATATATATATATATATATAATCTATATATATAATATATCATATATATATATTATATTATATCAATATATTTATATAATATATATCATATATATATATATATATCATATATATTATATTATATGATATATTATAAATATTCATATATTATATATATAAATCGTTAATATATTATACCATATAATATATATATATGATATATATATATATAATCATAATAATATATATTCATATAGATATAGAATTTATATATATCTATAATGATATATATATATATCATATTAATATATTATCGATTATATATATTATATCATATATATATATTAATATTTCATATATTATATATTAATTTTATTATTAATAATATATATATCATTATATATATTATATAATATATAATATAATATATAATATATATAATATTATCAATATATATATATATATATAATATCATATCTATATTATATTGATTATATATATTATATATATATTATATATATATATATATAATATTTAATATAATATATATAATTTAATAATATCAATATATATTATTATATATATATATCATATATATATATCTTATATATATCATAATAATAATTATATATATATCCTATATATATATATATATATATTCAGTATAATTATATATATAATATATAATATATTATATATATATCAATATATACTATTATACATATGTATATATATTATATATATATCATAATAATAATTATTCATATAATATATATATATTATTCATATATTATATATAATATATCCAATATGTATTATATATATCATTATTATCAATATATAAATAATATATATATTATATATATATATATAATAATACATTATGTATTATATATATATATCATATATATCCTCTATATATATATAATTATATATATATATATTATACATATATATTAATATTATATTAATATTATATATATAATATATCATATATATATATAATAATATTTCAATATATATTATTTCTATATAATTATATATATAAGATATATATATAAAAATAATATAAATATATAATATATATCTATTATATATTATATATATATAATATATATATATATATATATCATTATATATATATATAATATATCTATTATTATATATATATTATTATATATATATATAGTATATATATATTAATATATATATATCTATATTATAAAATATATATATATATTCATATATATATTATATATATATTATTATATTATATATATATATAATCATATATAATATATATATAATATTATATATTATATAATATATATATTATATAAAATATATAATATATATATATCTAATATATATATATCATATATATAATCTATATTATATTAT